>NC_058083.1:359863232-360065732 GCF_014858855.1 Bufo gargarizans | reverse complement strand
CTAGTGCCATCTGTAAACCTCCAGATGAATGGGGGTCAGGTGCATCACTGCAGCCAATGACTGGCATTAGTGGTGACGTGTCACCAAGTGGCACATCACTGATGGCCAGGGCCGGTGCAAGGATTTTTGCCGCCCTAGGCAAAGATCCATTTTGCCGCCCACCCTCATGTCACTCACTCACTGACAGACACACACACACACACACTGACAGACAGACACGCATTCAGACACTTACTGAATGACGTACACAGAAACTCACTGACAGACACACATACACTCACTGACAGACACAAATACACTCACTGACAGACACACATACACTCACAGACACACATACACACACTCAGACACTCACTGAATGACGTACACAGAAACTCACTGACAGACATACTCACTGACACACACATAAACTCACTGACAGACTAGACACACACTCACTCACTGACAGACATACACCTACCCACTGAAACACACACACACAGAAACTCACTGACAGACACTCACTGACTGGCAGACAAACACACACATATACTGACAAACACACAGACGCTTACTGATCGACAGACATCCACACTCACTGACATACACTCACTCACTGACATACACACACAGACACTCAATGAAAGACACACATACATTTACTGACAGAAAGACAGACATACATACACTCACTCACTGACATAAATACACAGGCAGACACTCAGTCAAACACTTAAACACTCACCTCCCTGGGATCCAGTGTGGTGCAGCTTCTCAGTCCTCCAGCGAGCCGTTTAGTATGCCGGGGCCGGAATGACGTCATATTCTGGCATCACAGAGGGCACACGAGGGAGGAGTGGGGAGCTGCTAGAACAGCCTCCTTTGCCACCCGCCTCCTCTCCGCCGGTAATTTACTGGCAGAGCAGGCACCTCTGCCATATTTACGAAGGACCTCCACCTCCTGGCCCCCCTATAATGGCACTGGGGGCGGCTCAAGAGGGGAGCCTACCAGGGTGCCCCCAGCTGGTCGGCGCCCTAGGCGAACGCCTAGTTCGCCTATATGGTTGCACCGGCCCTGCTGATGGCTCACGGCAAGGAGTGGTGAGTGTAACGCTGCTAGCACTGGCTGTACTCACTGCTCCCTGGTCTTCTGGGTGCCCGCTGTGCTCTCTCCTGACTCGGCATAGCTCCAGGACGTAATGCATATAGTTGTGAACTATGACCTGACGCTGTAGGACGTCAGATCACAGTGCAGTGCATCATCGGCAAAAGACCAGGAAACGGTAAGTGCAGAAAGAGTGCACCGTCTGAAGCAGAAGTAAGTTGTAATATTTATTTTACTGTCTGATCTGAGGTCTGATTGGGGGGGTTTGATCTGAGGTCTGATAAAGATTGGGGTTTTGATTTGTGGGGGGAGGGGTCTGATACGAGGTTCGATAAAGATATGTGACATCACTCTGGGTATTATCCATATACTGTGACATCACTGGGTGCATTATCCCTGTACTGTGACATCACTGGGTGCATTTTCCCTGTACTGTGACATCGCTGTGTTCATTATCCCTGTAATGTGGCATTATTGTGTTTGCTATTTTTGTACTGTGACATCACTGTATGAATTATCCCTGTACTGTGACAACACTGTGTGCATTATCTCTGAACCGTAAAATCACTGTGTTCATTGTCCCTATACTGTCACATCACTTTGTGCATTATCTCCATACTGTGACATGACTGTATGCATTATCCCTGTACTGTGACATCACTGTGTGTATTATCCCTGTACTGTGACATCACTGTGTGTATTATCCCTGTACTGTGAAATCACTGTGTGCATTATCTCTTAACCGTGAAATCACTGTGTTCATTATCCCTATACTATGACATCACTGTGTGCATTATCTTTGAACCGTGAAATCACTGTTTTTATTATCCCTATACTGTGCTATTACTGTATGCATTATCCCTGAACTGTGACATCACTGTGTGCATTATCTCCATACTGTGACATAGCTGTGTATTTTCCCATTATTATTACTGTCTGCATTGTCCCACTACAAATACATTACTGTGTTCATTATCCCATTATTACATCAGTGTTCGCATTTCCCACTATTTTTACTTGATTGTGTACATTATCCCTGTTCTGTGACATTACTGTGTGCATTAGAGAAACCAATCTGAACTCGTAGCTGAAAGCAGTCATGGTTGATTGGGGCCCCATTCCAAATTTTGCTATAGGGTCCTATGACTATTTATTATGCCCATGGTGAAGGAGTCAATGATGAGGAGATTAATAATAACATCTTGTGATGGCCGAACATCTGCCGGGACGGTTCGCGAACGTGATCAAATGCCATTCATTTAAATGGCAGGCAAACCTGAAAAACCTTCAGCTCATATTTGCAGCCAAGAAATAATTACTAGAAGTGCACAAATAGTCCCACAACATGGACAGTGACATACCAGATGTATTATTAGAATTTGCGATCTCCATAAAAAAAATTTAAATGCGAAATATCGGCAATATCATTTTTGCGTACGCGCATGCGCAAATACACTATACAGTACCCAAATGCACTATAAAGAAAGTATATTGGTATATAACACCCCGCTTCAATCAGTTTTTTTGGGGGGCGGGACTGGTATATCACACCAGTAGAAATAATTTGTTCCAATTACACTTGTCCCTCTATATACCTGCAGTATTGCAGCAGAACCGCGCACAACTGGCGCACAATACAAATGCACTATAATATACTTTCTAACATAGAAAGTATATTATAACATTGTACAAGCAATCTATTAGAATATACATAAAGATAAAACGTAACCTTTCATAATTTTACTAATTATTCACACGTCCATTCACATGTCCGTAAGTGTTTTGCGGATCCGCAAAACACGGACACCGGCAATGTGCATTCCGCAATTTTTGGACCGCACATTGCCTTCACTATAATAGAAAATGCCTAATCTTGTCTGCAATTGCGGACAAGATCAGGGCATGTTCTATTTTTTTGCGGAAGCACAGATGCGGAAGTGCAGATCCGCAAATGTGGATGTGGATCCGCAAATGCGGATGCGGACAGCACATTCCGGCTCCATTGAAAATGAATGGTTCTGCACCGGTTCCGCAAAATAGCGGAACGGATGCAGACCCATTTTGCGGACGTGTGAATGGAAAAGATAGCCCTCAAAATGAAAATAAATTCAATTATTAAAGTTCAGCAAAAACCATAGATGTGGTAGGCAATAACAAGTGCTCGGCGGGACTAAATCAGGTGCTCGGCGGCACCAAATCAGAAACTATATGTCCTACCACAATCTGAGGGCTTCCAGTGCACATCCATGAATCCCGGAGGGAAAGCAAAAAACATCTATCCCTGGGCTAGATGATGATGTGGCATTGAAGGACAGGATGGGCAAAGAACTGTCCCTGATATTGCTCTACAAAGGGGTGCTATTCTGGCCCTGATAGCCTAACCACAGACCACCCGCCCTGATAAGAGTGACCCCGTCCGGAACCTTACCCTATATAAAAATGACCATAGTAAGCACCTAGCCCCTAGGCCCCTGACTTCCAGGTGATCACTATATAGCTCTATGTGTTTTTGACTCATTATAAAAGTATAAGTATATTGCACCCCTCTGTGTATCACACATATCGATAGCACACCTATACTAGTGCTTAAAATGACTTTTGTGGCCCTATTAGCTAGCGTTTGGTGTCCCTAACAGCCTGTCCCTGCTCCACACAGCAACCTCTCCCTACACTGGCAAAACACTGAATGTAAAATGGCGGCCAGATCAGGTTTATTTATAAAGTAGGGGGTATGTTCATGTGCTGAAATGTCTCAATTGACTGTCCTGTACCACCTGATGGATGTGTCATGGGTCAAAGTTCTTCACAATGTAAAAGAATATGGCGGGCGCGAATTTCTCCATATGTTCGCATGTTTGGTGAATCGCGAACACGCAAAGTTTGCGGCGAAACGACCGCCGGGCAAACAGCAAAGCGATCTCTAATAACATCCCTGACTGACTGGAATTTTTACTGTCACAAGCCACATTCAATGTGACCATCAGGCACGTGTCCTATTCTAATAAATAGGACACATGAACAATACATGCTAGGCGTCGGCAACTGTTCATCCTGGTGTCCCTCCACACCCAATATCAGATTGGGCAGAGAAGTTAGACAGCCAATATACGTAAAGGGCATCTGTCAGCAGATTTCTACCTATGAAACTGGCTGACCTGTGACGTGCACTTGGCAGCTGAAGGCATCTGTGTTGGTCCCATGTTCATATTTGTCTGTATTGCTGAGAAACATGAAATGCAAATTAGTCTCTAGGAGCAATTGAGGAGTTGCCATTACCCCTAGATGCTCAGCTCTCTCTGTAACCACTCTCTCCACTTTAGGCCTCTTTCACACTACCATTTTTTTCTTTTTAATTTACGGTTCTTTTTTTTGCGTTCCGTATACAGAACCGTTCATTTCAATAGTTCCGCAAAAAAAAACTGAGTGTACTTCGTATGCATTCCGTTTCCGTATTTCCGTTTTTCTGTTCCTTTGAAAGATAGAAAATGTCCTATTATTGCCCACAAATCACGTTCTGTGGCACCATTCAAGTCAATGGGTCCGCAAAAAAAAACCAACACATACGGAAATGCATCTGTATGTCTTCTGTATCCGTTCCGTTTTTGCAGAAGCACCTATTGAAAATTTTATGCCCAGCCTAATTTTTTCTATGTAATTACTGTATACTGTATATGCCATACGGAAAAACAGAACGGAAAATTGCATTGCACCCGCACTGAATTCGGACCCATTCATTTCTATGGGGCTGTGCACATGAGCAGTGATTTTCATGCATCACTTGTCTCCTATGCTACCGACAGTGATATGAACATTGGGAAAAGAATGCCATATTAGTGCACATCACCATTACATAACATTATAAAAAATAAATAAAAAATTAACACCAGGAACTGAATATAGGCAGTAACATTATTTTTTAGGTTTTATCTTGCCACTTGCCTACAGGTTGGTGAAATTCAGGGTTCTAACACATTTGGAAAGATTATAGGTACAGCAGACATCACCTAAAAAAAAAAGAAGCATAGCTCCTAACCTCATTGCTCAGAGTATTACAGTATTTCTCCTCTATGACCTGCCCTCATCTGACTACACAACTAGAGATTGTGGAGAGATGAGATGCCGAAAAAGTGTTGAGCGGCAGGGGCAATATTTGATTTTGTGATATTTTGCGAATATATGGGCGAATATTTGTTATATATTCGTGAATTCACGAATTCGCTATCTTTGTTTACATTTTTTTTTTCATTACTAAAATTGCAATGTAAAATTCGCTTAATGCACATGCGCAAAAAGGGGCATGACCTAGCAAGTGTTTTTGAACTACCCAAAGTTTGAGGCGATTGGAAAAGATGGTCGGAAACAATTTCCGAGACAGTGAGGAAAAACTCCTGATCACTGTAAGTAATTTCACCTAACACCAGTGTATTTGATTACATTTCACATGCATGTCACAATCGCTTTTTATGCAGATAGAGTGTTGTAAAATATTCGTTATTGCAAAAATCGGCACTTATGATCCAAATTTTTTTTTTCGCGATACATATAACTTCAATTTTTATCTTGTCTAAGTAGATATTACTGATTGGTGCACTAAGTATTGTTGTAACATCACAGCACTATGTCTGTAGCATGTACGTATGGACAGCATAGAAATATCTCTCATCATGCACATTGTACCTCCATTTTCCTGCCACACACTATATACCCCCCACACACACGCACACACAAACACAGTCTATAGATTAGAGTTTGTGTCCTGTTGGTCAGGACTCAGGAGAAGCTTTTTTTGTCTTACCGCCAGTATTTGCTAGTTCATTTAACCCCTTAAGGACTCGGCCCTATTTCATCTTACGGACATTTTTAGCAAATTAGCAATTTTAAAACGCTTTGACTTATCCAAGCCATTCTGAGAATGTTTTTTCGTCACATATTGTACTTCATGACACTGGTAAAAAGAAGTAATTTTTAAAAAAATTATTTATAAAAAAAACACCAAATTTGCCAATTTTCTTAAAAAAATTGCAAATTTACAAGTTTTTATTTCTCTACTTCTATAATACATAGTTATACCACCAAAAATAGTTATTACTTTACATTCCCCATATGTCTACTTCATGTTCATTGGATCATTATAGGAATTGATATTTTATTTTTGGGGATGTTACAAGGCTTAGAAGTTTAGAAGCAAATCTTGAAATTTTTCAGAAATTTTCAAAAACCCAATTTTTAGGGACCAGTTCAGGTCTGAAGTCACGCTGCGAGGCTTACATAATAGAAACCACCAAAAAATGACCCCATTCTATAAACTACACCCCTCAAGGTATTCAAAACTGATTTTACAAACTTTGTTAACCCTTTAGGTGTTCCACAAGAATTAATGGAAAATAGAGATATAATTTCAAAATTTCACTTTTTTGCCAGATTTTCCAATTTATTATTTTTTTTTCCAGTTACAAAGCAAGGGTTAACAGCCAAACCAAACTCAATATTTATGGCCCTGATTCTTTAGTTTACAGAAACACCCCATATGTGGTCGTAAACTACTGTACGGGCACACGGCAGGGCACAGAAGGAAGGGAATGCCATATGTTTTTTTAAGGCAGATTGTGCTGGATTATTTTATTTTTATACCATGTCCCATTTGAAACCCCCCTGATGCACCTCTAGAGTAAAAACTCCATAAAAGTGACCCCATCTAAGAAACTAAACCCCTCAAGGTATTCAAAATTGATTTTTACAAATGTTGTTAACCCTTTAGGTGTTCCACAAGAATTAATGGAAAATAGAGATACAATTTCACTTTTTTGGCAGATTTTCCATTTTAATATTTTTTTTTCCAGTAACAAAGCAAGGGTTAACAGCCAAACCAAACTCAATATTTATGGCCCTGATTCTGTAGTTTACAGAAACACCTCATATGTGGTTGTAAACTACTGTACGGGCACACGGCAGGGCGCAGAAGGAAAGGAATGCCATACAGTTTTTGGAAGGTAGATTTTGCAGGACTGTTTTTTTTTACACCATGTCCCATTTGAAGCCCCCCTGAAGCAACCCTAGAATAGAAACTCCATAAAAGTGACCCCATCTAAGAAACGACACCCCTTAATGTAGTCAAAACTGATTTTACAAACGTTGTTAACCCTTTAGGTGTTCCACAAGAGTTATTGGCAAATGGAGATGTAATTTCAGAATTCAATTTTTTTGTCAAGTTTTCCATTTTAATCCATTTTTCCCAGTAACAAAGCAAGGATTAACAGGCAAACCAGACTCAATATTTATGCCCCTGATTCTGTAGTTTACAGAAACACCTCATATGTGGTTGTAAACAGCTGTACGGGCACACGACAGGGCGCAGAACGAAAGGAATGTCATACGGTTTTTGGAAGGCAGATTTTCTGGACTGTTTTTTTTTTACACCATGTCCCATTTGAAGCCCCCCTGATGCACCCCTAGAGTAAAAACTCCTAAAAAGTGGCCCCATTTTAGAAACTATGGGATAGGGTGGCAGTATTGTTGGTACTAGTTTAGGGTACATATGATTTTTGGCTGCTCTATATTACACTTTTTGTGAGGCAAGATGACAAGAAATAGCTGTTTTGGCACCGTTTTTATTTTTTGTTATTTACAACATTCATCTGACAGGTTAGATCATGTGATATTTTTATAGACCAGGTTGTCACGGATGCACGCAATACCTTATATGTATCCTTTTTATTTTATTTATGTAAGTTTTACACAATGATTTCTTTTTTTAAGCAAACAAAATCATGTTTTAGTGTTTCCATAGTCTGAGAGCCATAATTTTTTCAGTTTTTGTGTGATTGCATTGGGTAGGGTATGATTTTTGCGGGATGAGATTACGGTTTTATTGGCACTATTTTGAGGTGCGTGTGACTTTTTGATTGCTTGCTATTACACTTTTTGTGATGTAAGGTGACAAAAATGGTTCATTTAGCACAGTTTTTATTTTTTATGGTGTTCATCTGAGAGGGTAGGTCATGTGATATTTTTGTAGAGCCGGTCGATACGAACGCGGCGATACAAAATATGTATACTTTTTTTATTTATGTAAGTTTTACACAATAACAGCTTTTTTAAAACCAAAAAAAGATGTTTTAGTGTCTCCATATTCTGAGCCATATTTATTTTTTATTTTTTGTGGCGATTATCTCAGGTAGGGGCTCATTTTTTGTGGCATGAGGTGAAGGTTAGATTGGTCCTATTTTGGTGGGCAAACGCCTTTTTGATCGCTTGCTGTTGTACTTTTTGTGATGTAAGGTGACGAAAAAATTGTTTATTTAGAACAGTTTTTATTTTTTACAGTGTTCATCTGAGGGGTTAGGTCATGTGATATGTTTATAGAGCCGGTCGATACGGATGCGGCAATACCTAATATTTATACTCCCCCCCCCCTATTTTTTACCAATTTTTTTAACTTTATTTGGGGAAAATGACGTGTCTGTTTATTTTTATTTATTTCATTTTTTGGGGGGAAAACTTCATTTTTTCAACTTTTTTTCACTTTATTTTTTTTCCCACTTTGGGACTTGATCTTTTGGGGGTCTAATCCTTTTCAATGCATTCCAATACTTCTGTATTGGAATGCATTGGCTGTATGAGCAATACTGTGTGTGTTACTCATACAGCTTCCGGCCTGTGAGATCCAGGGGGCTGGATCTCAGAGGCTCTTCACCGGAAGGCAGCACAATGCCTTCCTTAGGCATTGTGCTGCCTTCTATGCCAACGGGTCCCCCCCCCCCACAGCCCCATGGGGATCTGATGGCACCGCGGACCACCGCCGCCGCACCAGGTAAAAGCCGCAAACCGCAGGTCTGAATTGACTTGCGATTTGCGGCAATCGCCAACACGGGGGGGGGGGGGGGGGTCACGGGACCCCCTTGTGCATTCTGCTGTAGACAATCGCAATACAATCCGATCTTATAACGGTAACATTAAATCAAATATTTCCCCTTAGAAGACAAAATACTTTTTGATGTTTTGCTGAGGACATTATTTACAATACTTTTGTTAAAGGTTTTGAATAGGGTTGGGCGGCACTCAATACCGGGCAATCATATAGACAAGTTGGATAGTGTCTGAAAATTATTTTATATATATATATATATCACACTTAAAATATTAACAACATGTTGCATGAAATCATAAAAATCAATACATATTAAAAAGTGGAATACAATGCACATTAAAATAACACGTGTATAAAATTCGATAGCACTGAGTCTCTGAGGCCCTGGTGAGCCTGTTATCAGTTATTCTACACAGTTTTAATTTAAAGGCATATGCGATAACCATCCAAAACTCGTATAGTGTCTATACGCCACACAATTGATAAAGAAGTCGGTTGTATTTCTACATTTTTCGCAAGGTACTTTACCACTCCTGTGATCGGTCCGCTTGTGCACCAAAGTTTTGCAGTGCAATGCTCTGTTGTGAGCTGCAAGGACCTGTGAATCAGGTCTATATGTGAAGATCCCCCGTGTTACTGGGTATTCGTCGTAGCGGTCTTGCCGATTTGACCTTCATGGACCTGTTGTGGCCAGTGTTCCCTCTAAGCTGCGCGGGTGGGCGGCCGCGCAGCAATTATTGTGGCCCCGCTCACAATTTTATAATGCCCGCTCACTCAGCCTAGCTCGCTAACACTGCTGGCAAAATGCCAGCTCTTGTCGTCACTCGTCAGACTTGTGCGTGACGGCGCCGACGTCCTCCTCGTAGTCTTATGCGGCTCAGCACAGCGGGGCGCCGCCTACATAACGTCAGTCGTCACTGTGTTCTTTAACGTCAGACGTCACACACACACCGCTGTTCGCGCACTTATTGGCGCTGCAGGATTCGTGGGAGAAGGAAGGGAACTCTGAGGAGCGCGGGCACAGAGTTCGCTGAGGTAGTGGCCGTGTCTGGTCTGAAAGAAATTGATAGACTGTGCTGGGCTGGCGGCGCTGCTGTTGCTGTGGGCTGTAGCCGGGCCAGCGTGAAAAGGGGAGAAAAATACGTTATAAAAAAGTCTGATAAATACCAGTGTGAATGAAGGACTGTTAAAAGGGGTTAATAACTACTGAAGGCCCTTCACAGTAGTTATTAACCACTTCAGCAGTCCCCCATTCACAGTATTTATTAACCACTTCAGCAGTCCCCCATTCAAAGTATTTATTAACCCCTTTCACTAGTCCCCTCTTCAGTGAAGGGGGGACTGCTGAAGTGGTTAATAAATACTGTGAATGGGGGACTGCTGAAGTGGTTAATAAATACTGTGAATGGGGGACTGCTGAAGTGGTTAATAACTACTGTGAAGGGCCTTCAGTAGTTATTAACCCCTTTTAACAGTCCTTCATTCACACTGGTATTTATCAGACTTTTTTATAACGTATTTTTCTCCCCTTTTCACCCCGGCCCGGCTACAGCCCACAGCAACAGCAGCGCCGCCAGCCCAGCACAGTCTTTCTTTTTTCCCCCTTTAGGTGTTTAGGTGTTACAGCAATCTAATTAAAGTTCTATTTTAACACCTAAAGAGAAAGGAAAAAAATAAAAGCTGCTGTTTCTCTAGATGACCTTATGTTGATAGTAGTGTTAATAGAGTCTCAATGATTTGTAAAAATAGTGTAGATGCTTTTATAGACCCTTGAGACTCTATTACCACTACTCTCAACATAAGGTCATCTAGAGAAACAGCAGCTTTTTTAAATTATTTTTTTCCTTTAGGTGTTTAGGTATTAGAGCAATAAAATGAAAGTTATGTTTTAACATAAGGGTCAGAAACTGGGTTTTGTTTAGCCTCTTGGTTATTAGTTTTTCTATGTAAGTTCTCTGGATCAAAGATTTTTTTTCCCTGTATGGTTTTTATACGGAGACCAATGTCCAGTGATCACAGAGAGGACTATACTGTATATTGTACGGGATGGTGCAGGGGTTATACTGTATATTGTACGGGATGGTGCAGGGGTTATACTGTATATTGTACGGGATGGTGCAGGGGGTTATACTGTATATTGTACGGGATGGTGCAGGGGTTATACTGTATATTGTACGGGATGGTGCAGGGGTTATACTGTATATTGTACGGGATGGTGCAGGGATTATACTGTATATTGTACGGGATGGCGCTAAGGTTTGTATGCTCTTTGAAGTGACAATTATCTTAGGTTTTCCTATCGCCCACCTTTGATGGCGCTGTGCCCAGCTCTGAGCCGACCCCGCTCAGCAGCTGCCAAGGCTTAGAGGGAACACTGGTTGTGGCATCCCACGTGGTTTGCTGGGCGGTCAGGTGATTTTCAATTCCAGGCGGGGTTTTCAAATTTCTTTAGCGTCCGAATATGGATATAAGTCTTTTTCCTTTATCGTCCCTCACTGTCTTTTACCATACGCGTTTCGGGGTAAAGGAGCCACTTCCACCACTGAGGAAGGGGCTCCTTTACCCCGAAACGCGTATGGTAAAAGACAGTGAGGGACGATAAAGGAAAAAGATTCATATCCATAATCGGACGCTAAAGAAATTTGAATGAGCCACCAATTTTTGTCATTTACTTTTATTAAAGGGTTTCTGTCATCAGAAAAATGGATATTAACCTGGCTGACATTAGCAATGTGCTAATGTCAGCTGAACAAAACTATATTAGTCCCATGTCACTATGTGCCACCGTTATTTAGAAAAACAAACTTTTATAATATGCAAATGAGACTCTAGGAGCAGGGGGGTCATTGCACCTGCTCCTAGAGGCTCCGTTCGCTTACCTGGTCTCCTGTCTGCCAGAGAAATCTCGCGCCTGCGCCATCCCGTTCAGTATTCGGCACAGGCGCAGTAAGGGAAGGACTTCCTCTCTACATGGATCGGATCCGCAAAACACATACGGACGTCTGAATGGAGCCTTACAGGGGGGTGATCAATGACAAGGGGGTGATCACGCATATAGACTTCCTGATCACTTCCCTGTCATTGATCACCCACTGTCATTGATCACCCCCCTGTAAGGCTCCATTCAGACGTCCGTATGATTTTTACGGATCCACGGATACATGGATCAGATCCGCAAAACACATACGGACATCTGAATGGAGCCTTACAGGGGGGTGATCAATGACAGGGGGGTGATCACCCATATAGACTCCCTGATCACCCAACTGTCATTGATCACCCCCCTGTAAGGCTCCATTCAGACGTCCGTATGCGTTTTGCGGATCCGATCCATGTATCCGTAAAAAATCATACGGACATCTGAATGGAGCCTTACAGGGGGGTGATCAATGACAGGGGGGTGATCACCCATATAGACTCCCTGATCACCCACCTGTCATTGATCACCCCCCTGTAAGGCTCCATTCAGACGTCCGTATGATTTTTACGGATCCACGGATACATGGAACGGATCCGCAAAACACATACGGACGTCTGAATGGAGCCTTACAGGGGGGTGATCAATGACAGGGGGGTGATCACCCATATAGACTCCCTGATCACCCCTCTGTCATTGATCACCCCCCTGTAAGGCTCCATTCAGACGTCCGTATGCGTTTTGCGGATCCGATCCATGTATCCGTAAAAAATCATACGGACGTCTGAATGGAGCCTTACAGAGGGGTGATCAATGACAGGGGGGTGATCACCCATATAGACTCCCTGATCACCCACCTGTCATTGATCACCCCCTGTCATTGATCACCCCCCTGTAAGGCTCCATTCAGACGTCCGTATGCGTTTTGCGGATCTGATCCATGTATCCGTGGAGCCGAAAAAATCATACGGACGTCTGAATGGAGCCTTACAGGGAAGTGATCAATGACAGGGGGGTGATCACCCCATATAGACTCCCTGATCACCCCCCTGTCATTGATCACCCCCTGTAAGGCTCCATTCAGACTTTTTTTTTGGCCCAAGTTAGCGGAAATTTATTTATTTTATTTTTTTGTTTTTTCTTACTAAGTCTCATATTCCACTAACTTGTGTCAAAAAATTAAATCTCACATGAACTCACCGTAACCCTCACGGAATCCAAATGCGTCAAATTTTTTAGACATTTATATTCCAGACTTCTTCTCACGCTTTAGGGCCCCTAAAATGCCAGGGCAGTATAAATACCCCACATGTGACCCCATTTTGGAAAGAAGACACCCCAAGGTATTCCGTGAGGGGCATATTGAGTCCATGAAAGATTGAAATTTTTGTCCCAAGTTAGCGGAAAGGGAGACTTTGTCAGAAAATACAAAAAAAAAATCAATTTCCGCTAACTTGTGCCAAAAAAAAAATCTAGGAACTCGCCATGCCCCTCATTGAATACCTTGGGGTGTCTTCTTTCCAAAATGGGGTCACATGTGGGGTATTTATACTGCCCTGGCATGTTAGGGGCCCGAAAGCGTGAGAAGAAGTCTGGGATCCAAATGTCTAAAAATGCCATCCTAAAAGGAATTTGGGCCGCTTTGCGCATCTAGGCTGCAAAAAAGTGTCACACATCTGGTATCGCCGTACTCAGGAGAAGTTGGAGAATGTGTTTTGGGGTGTCATTTTACATATACCCATGCTGGGTGAGATAAATATCTTGGTCAAATGCCAACTTTGTATAAAAAAATGGGAAAAGTTGTCTTTTGCCAAGATATTTCTCTCACCCAGCATGGGTATATGTAAAATGACACCCCAAAACACATTCCCCAACTTCTCCTGAGTACGGAGATACCACATATGTGACACTTTTTTGCAGCCAAGGTGGGCAAAGGGGCACACATTCCAAAGTGCACCTTTCGGATTTCACCGGTCATTTTTTACAGATTTTGATTTCAAACTACTTTGCACACATTAGGGACCCTAGAATGCCAGGGCAGTATAACTACCCCACAAGTGACCCCATTTTGGAAAGAAGACTTCCCAAGGTATTCCGTGAGGGGCATGGCGAGTTCCTAGAATTATTTTTTTTTGTCACAAGTTAGCGGAAAATGATGATTTTTATTTTTTATTTTTCCTAACAAAGTCTCATATTCCACTAACTTGTGACAAAAAATAAAAAATTCTAGGAACTCGCCCTGCCCCTCACGGAATACCTTGAGGTGTCTTCTTTCCAAAATGGGGTCACTTGTGGGGTAGTTATACTGCCCTGGCAATTTAGGGGCCCTAATGTGTGCGAAGTAGTTTGAAATCAAAATCTGTAAAAAATGACCGGTGAAATCCGAAAGGTGCTCTTTGGAATGTGTGCCCCTTTGCCCACCTAGGCTGCAGAAAAGTGTCACACATCTGGTATCGCCGTACTCAGGAGAAGTTGGGCAATGTGTTTTGGGGTGTCATTTTACATATACCCATGCTGGGGGAGAGAAATATCTTGATCAAATGCCAACTTTGCATAAAAAAATGGGAAAAGTTGTCTTTTGCCAAAATATTTCTCTCACCCAGCATGGGTATATGTAAAATGACACCACAAAACACATTCCCCAACTTGTCCTGAGTACGGCGATACCAGATGTGTGACACTTTTTTGCTGCCTAGTGGCACACATTCCAAAGTGCACCTTTCGGATTTCACCGGTCATTTTTTACATATTTTGATTGCAAATTTCTTCTCACACATCTGGGCCCCTAGAATGCCAGGGCAGTATAACTACCCCACAAGTGACCCCATTTTTGAAAGAAGACACCCCAAGGTATTTTATGATGGGTATAGTGAGTTCATGGAAGTTTTTATTTTTTGAGACTTTGTAAGAAAAAAAAAATCATCATTTTCCGCTAACTTGTGACAAAAAATAAAAAGTTCTATGAACTCACTATGCCCATCAGTGAATGCCTTAGGGTGTCTACTTTCCGAAATGGGGTCATTTGTGGGGTGTTTGTACTGTCTGGGCATTGTAGAACCTCAGGAAACATGACAGGTGCTCAGAAAGTCAGAGCTGCTTTAACCCCTTAAGGACCGAGGACGTACCGGTACGCCCTATTTCCCGAGTCCTTAAGGACCGAGGACGTACCGGTACGTCCTGACTTAAAATCTGAATTCCGGCGCCGCGGGGGTTAATCAAAACGGGATTTCGGCTGAAATCATTCAGCCGGCATCCCGTAACAACGCAGGGGGGGGTCATTGGACTCCCCCGTATCGGCGATCGCAGAAAACCGCAGGTCAATTCAGACCTGCGGTTTTCTGCGTTTCCGGTCCATTCGGGTGTCCTGTGACCCGATGAACCGGAAAAAGACTGCGATCGGTGGTGTAATTTTACACCACCAATCGCAGTCCGAGGATTTGAGGAGGCGGTGCTGGCCCTGGTGCTGAACGCCGCTGTCCAGGGTGCTGATTGGTGCAGGGGAGAGAGGCGCGAGATTCAAACTTCCTGCGCTCCTCTCTCCCCTCCTCTTCCTGTCCAGCACCCTGACCGTGCAGCATCGTCCAGCACCAGCTCCTGTGTCCCCCTAAATCGGCATCCATCACCCTTCTGCACCCATCGCCACCCAGGTAGGTTAGGGTCAGTGAGGGAGAGGCACCTTTAGGCAGGGATAGAAGGGAAAAGTTCGAAAAAAAAAAAAAAAAAAGCACATTTTTTCCAAACTTTTTTGTTTCAACTTTCAGACCCCAGACCCCCCCTGCCACTTGCCCCCCCCCGCATCCCCCCCACCACCAGCCCCCCCCGCATCCCCCCCACCACCAGCCCCCCCCACCATCAACCCCCTCCCCCCACCACCAGACCCTTCCCCCACCACCACTTTTTTTTTTTTCTGCGTGCGCTGACTGGCCGGCACTTTTTAGCGTCCGTCTACTGTTAGCGCATCGCCCGCCCCACCACCCCACCGACCGCTGATCAGCGTTGAACCGCTGATCAGCAAGTTTGAACTTTTTTTTTTTTTTTTTCCTAACACTTGCCCATTTTTTTTGCTTGGACTTTTTAGTACGTGAACACCCGTGCCCCCACACACACACACATAGAATAAAGGTTTACACGCACGCACATACACACGCACACACACACACCCATGGCCCGCCGGGTGTTCTCGGCCGAGGAGGCATATGCCCAGATTGCCTCCGACTCTGAGAGCCCTAGTGAGGATGAGGATGACCCCACGTTCCTTTTGTCATCCGCATCCTCATCATCATCATCGGATGACGATGAGCCACCAAGGCAGCGGAGACGCCGCCAGGCGGAGCCAGGGGCCACACATGCTAGGGATCCTGTGGCCCACCCTAGTACGAGCCGCCCTGGGGTTCGTACTGGTTTCCCGGCCCACCAAATAAGTTCACCGGAGCCCCCTGCCGATGAACTTAGCTGGTGTCCCCCAGTGGACTTTGAGCCTGAGATTCCGGATTTCGCTGGCAATCCTGGAATCCAGATTCCCACAGTGGGGTTTACTGAAATAGACTTTTTTAGTTTTTTTTTCAGTAACCCACTGGTGAATTTGATGGTGGAGCAGACGAATCTGTACGCCAAACAGTTCGTCGCTCAAAACCCAGGCTCAGTTTTGGCTAGACCCGGTGGCTGGACGCCGGTCAGTGCAGCCGAGATGAGGACATTTTGGGGCTTCGTGCTGCATATGGGTCTAGTCCAAAAACCCAGTGTCAGGCAATACTGGAGTGGGGACGTCCTGTACCAGACCCCACTGTACAGTATGGTCATGACACGTCACCGGTTTGAGGCCATCCGGAAATGTCTGCATTATTCCGATAATGCAGCATGTCCACCCCGAGGTGATCCTGCCTATGACCGGCTGTATAAGATACGGCCGGTCATCGATCACTTTGGGGCCACATTTCAGCAGGCCTACGTACCTGGAAGGGAGGTCGCGGTTGATGAGTCTCTCGTTGCGTTCAAGGGGAGACTCAGTTTCCGCCAATACATTCCCACAAAGCGGGCGAGGTATGGCGTGAAGCTATACAAAATTTGTGAGAGTACCTCAGGGTACACTTACAAATTTTGTGTGTACGAGGGGCGAGATTCCCGTATTCAACCCCCAGAATGTCCCCCCACTCTGGGTGTTAGCGGGAAACTCGTGTGGGACCTTATGTACCCACTGCTGGATAAGGGTTACCACTTGTACGTGGATAACTTTTATACCAGCATTCCCTTGTTCAGGTCCCTTGCCGCCAGATCCACGTTCGCTTGTGGGACCGTGCGGAAAAATCAACGCGGCCTCCCTGCCTACCCCCTCCAGGTACCTATCCCCAGGGGTGAGACCCGTGCACTTACCAGTGGAAACCTGTTGCTGGTCAGGTATAAGGACAAGAGGGATGTCCTTATACTGTCCACAATCCACGGTAACAGCACCACCCCAGTCCCTGTGCGAGGTACCGCGGCAACGGTCCTCAAGCCCGATTGTATCGTCGACTACAATCGGTATATGGGAGGAGTTGATCTCTCTGATCAAGTCCTCACGCCATATAACGCCATGCGCAAAACCCGGGCATGGTACAAAAAAGTTGCGGTCTACTTGGTGCAGGTTGCCATGTACAACTCTTTTGTACTATCCCGAAGCGCTGGCAGCACAGGGACATTCCTCCAATTCTATGAGGCAGTCCTCAAGGACCTGATCTTTTCAGACCGGGAAAGAGCAGGCCGGAGTACCTCGGGAACTGGAGGCGCCCGGATCGTCCCTGGCCAACACTTTCCAGGTGTGGTCCCCCATACTGGAAAGAAGGGACGAACCCAAAAAAAGTGCAGAGTGTGTCACAAGAGGGGGATACGGAAGGACACCACAACTCAATGTGACACGTGCCCCGATCATCCGGGCCTCTGCATTATCGATTGCTTCAGGGAGTATCACACTTCCATGGAGTACTAAATTTTTATAATCCCCAACAGTTCACTAGAGAACATAAAACACTATGGCTCTCAGACTTTGGAGACACGAAAACAATTTTTCTTTCCCCCAAAAATATTAGTTTTAGTGCAGGCATCCTCAAACTGCGGCCCTCCAGATGTTGTAAAACTATAACTCCCAGCATGCCCAGACAACCTACAGCCATCATCAGGGCATGGTGGGAATTGTAGTTTTACAACATCTGGAGGGCCGCAGTTTTATGATGCCTGCTTAGTGTCTCCAAAGTCTGAGAGCCATACATATTGGGCATCGTCGCGTGCGTAAAAGTCGTCGCTATAAAAATAACTTTTTACCAAACGCCTCGGATGAACGGTGTTAAAAATATAAAATAAAAACGGTGCCAAAACACCTATTTTTGGGCAAAATTTAAATTTAAATCCATTTTGCCGGTAATAAAGCAAGGGTTAACAGCCAAACAAAACTAAACATTTATTGCCCCAATTCTGTAGTTTGCAGAAACACCCCATATGTGGTCGTAAATGGCTATATAGCCGCACGGCAGGGCATAGAACGAAGGGAACTCCATACGGTTTCTGGAAGGCAGATTTTGATGGACAGTTTTTTTTTTTACACCATGTCCCATTAGAAGCCCCCCCTGATGTAGCCTAGACTAGAAACTCCCAAAAAGTGACCCCATCTAAGAAACTACACCCCTCAAGGTATTCAAAAATTACTTTACAAACTATGTTAACCCTTTAGGTGTTCCACAAAACTAAATAGCGAATGTAGAAACAATTTTAGAATTAAATTTGTTTGTTACATTGCCTCAAAAAAGAGTAATATAGAGCAACCAAAAATCTAATTTACCCCAAAAATTGTCCCAAAACAACAACCACCTTATCCAGTAGTTTCCTAGATGGGGTCACTTTTATGGAGTTTCTACTCTAGGGGGGCATCAGGGGGCTTGAAAGGGTACATGGTGTAAATAAACCAGTCCAGCAAAATCTGCCTTCCAAAAACCGTATGGCGTTCCCCTTCTTCTATGTCCTGCCGTTTAGCCAAACAGTAGTTTACGACCACATTTGGGGTGTTTTTGCAAACTACAGAATCAGGGCAACCCATTTTGAGTGTTGTTTGGCAGTTAACCCTTGTTTTACTCCTGGAAAAAACTGATTATATTGGAAAATTTTCAAAAAAATAGAAATTTCTAAATTGTTTCTCCATCTGCCATTAACTCTTGTGGAACACCTAAAGGGTTAACAAAGTTTGTAAACCCAGTTTTGAATACCTTGAGGGGTGTACTTTCTTAGCTGGAGTCACTTTTTTGAAATTTCTATTCTAGGGGTGCAACAGGGGGCTTCAAATGGGACATGATATAAACAAAACCAGTCCTGCAAAATCTGCCTTCCAAAACCCATATGGTGTTCCCCTCCTTCTATGTGCTACCGTTCGGCCAAACAGTAGTTTACGACCACATATGGGGTGTTTTTGCAAACTACAGAATCAGGGCAACCCATTTTGAGTGTTGTTTGGCAGTTAACCCTTGTTTTACTCCTGGAAAAAATTTATTATATTGGAAAATTTTCCAAAAAATAGAAATTTCTAAATTGTTTCTCCATCTGCCATTAACTCTTGTGGAACACCTAAAGGGTTAACAAAGTTTGTAAACCCAGTTTTGAATACCTTGAGGGGTGTACTTTCTTAGATGGAGTCACTTTTTTGAAATTTCTATTCATGGGGTGCAACAGGGGGCTTCAAATGGGACATGGTATAAACAAAACCAGTCCTGCAAAATCTGCCTTCCAAAACCCATATGGTGTTCCCCTCCTTCTATGTGCTACCGTTCGGCCAAACAGTAGTTTACGACCACATATGGGGTGTTTTTGCAAACTACAGAATCAGGGCAACCCATTTTGAGTGTTGTTTGGCAGTTAACCCTTGTTTTACTCCTGGAAAAAATTTATTATATTGGAAAATTTTCCAAAAAATAGAAATTTCAAAATTGTTTCTCCATCTGCCATTAACTCTTGTGGAACACCTAAAGGGTTAACAAAGTTTGTAAACCCAGTTTTGAATACCTTGAGGGGTGTACTTTCTTAGATGGAGTCACTTTTTTGAAATTTCTATTCTAGGGGTGCAACAGGGGGCTTCAAATGGGCCATGGTATAAACAAAACCAGTCCTGCAAAATCTGCCTTCCAAAACCCATATGGTGTTCCCCTCCTTCTATGTGCTACCATTCGGCCAAACAGTAGTTTACGACCACATATGGTGTGTTTCTGCAAACTACAGAATCAGGGCAACCCATTTTGAGTGTTGTTTGGCAGTTAACCCTTGTTTTACTCCTGGAAAAAATTGATTATATTGGAAAATTTTCCAAAAAATAGAAATTTCAAAATTGCTTCTCCATCTGCCATCAACTCTTGTGGAAGACCTAAAGGGTTAATAAAGTTTGAAAAAACAGTTTTGAATACCTTAAAGGGTTTAGTTTCTAGAATGGGGTCATTTTTGGGAGGTTTCTATTATCTAAGCCTCACAATATGACTTCAAACCTGAACTGGTCCATAAAAAGTGGGATTTTGAAGATTTCTCAAAAATTTCAAAAATTGCTTCTAAACTTCTAAGCCTTGTAACATCCCCAAAAAATAAAATATCATTCCCAAAATGCTACAAACATGAAGTAGACATATGGGGAATGTAAAGTCATCACAATTTTTGGGGGTATTACTATGTATTACAGAAGTAGAGAAACTGAAACTTTGAAATTTGCTAATTTTTCAAAAATTTTGGTAAAAAATGTATTTTTGTATGCAAAAAAATTTACTTTTTGGACCCGATTTTAGCAGTGTCATGAAGTACAATATGTGACGAAAAAACAATCTCAGAACGGCCTGGGTAAGTCGAAGCGTTTTAAAGTTATGAGCACTTAAAGTGACACTGGTCAGGTTTGCAAAAAATGGCCTGGTCCTGAAGGTGAAAATGAGCCTAGTCCTTAAGGGGTTAAAAAGCGGAAATTCACATTTGTGTACCATAGTTTGTAAATGCTATAACTTTTACCCAAACCATTTTTTTTTACCCAAACATTTTTTTTTATCAAAGACATGTAGAACAATAAATTTAGCTTAAACTTTACATATAGATGTCGTTTTTTTTGCTAAATTTTACAACTGAAAGTGAAAAATGTCATTTTTTTGCAAAGAAATCGTTACATTTCGATTAATAACAAAAAAAGTAAAAATGTCAGCAGCAATGAAATACCACCAAATTAAAAGCTCTATTAGTGAGAAGAAAAGGAGGTAAAATTCATTTGGGTGGTAAGTTGCATGACCGAGCAATAAACGGTGAAAGTAGTGTAGTGCAGAAGTGTAAAAAGTGGCCTGGTCATTAAGGGGGTTTCAGCTAGCGGGGTTGAAGTGGTTAATACCCATTTTTCTAATGACAGAAACCCTTTAAATAAAATTGGGATTATATGCTTGCATCTTTATCCTGCAGCGCATGTTGGAGCGGGGCTATGACCGGACCAAGGTCCTTGCTGAAAAGCAGGCCATTGTGATTGAGATCCGTTCCGAGCTCAAGAGGAAGTTTAAGGGCAATCACCCTAGGATGGCCATATAAAAAAAAAATTGTCGGATTTGAAGAGGAAGAATTCGGAGTGAATCCTATAGATCTGTGACAGAAAATGCCCAGGTACAATGCTTACATTACTTTTGTATCTCTCGCGAACACTCTGTAATGTATATATACAGTTATGAAAATAAGTATTTTATCCCTTTACAAATGATTACTTATTTGACAAGTAGCAAATCAGCTGGTTACATTATACATCTCTACCTTACCATGAGTATGTATATATACACTCACCTAAAGAATTATTAGGAACACCTGTTCTATTTCTCATTAATGCGATTATCTAGTTAACCAATCACATGGCAGTTGCTTCAATGCATGTAGGGTTGTGGTCCTGGTCAAGACAATCTCCTGAACTCCAAACTGAATGTCAGAATGGGAAAGAAATGTGATTTAAGCAATTTTGAGCATGGCATGGTTGTTGGTGCCAGACGGGCCGGTCTGAGTATTTCACAATCTGCTCAGTTACTGGAATTTTCACGCACAACCATTTCTAGGGTTTGCAAAGAATGGTGTGAAAAGGGAAAAACATCCAGTATGCGGCAGTCCTGTGGGCAAAAATGCCTTGTTGATGCTAGAGGTCAGAGGAGAATGGGCCGACTGATTCAAGCTGATAGAAGAGCAACGTTGACTGAAATAACCACTTGTTTCAACCGAGGTATGCAGCAAAGCATTTGTGAAGCCACAACACGCACAACCTTGAGGCGGATGGGCTACAACAGCAGAAGACCCCACCGGGTACCACTCATCTCCACTACAAATAGGAAAAAGAGGCTACAATTTGCACGAGCTCACCAAAATTGGACTGTTGAAGACTGGAAAAATGTTGCCTGGTCTGATGAGTCTCGATTTCTGTTGAGACATTCAAATGGTAGAGTACGAATTTGGAGTAAACAGAATGAGAACATGTATCCATCATGCCTTGTTACCACTGTGCAGGCTGGTGGTGGTGTAATGGTGTGGGGGATGTTTTCTGGGCACACTTTAGGCCCCTTAGTGCCAATTGGCCATCGTTTAAATGCCACGGGCTACCTGAGCATTCTCTTCATGACCACCATGTACCCATCCTCTGATGGCTACTTCCAGCAGGATAATGCACCATGTCACAAAGCTCAAATAATTTCAAATTGGTTTCTTGAACATGACAATGAGTTCACTGTACTAAAATGGCCCCCGCAGTCACCAGATCTCAAACCAATAGAGCATCTTTGGGATGTGGTGGAACGGGAGCTTCGTGCCCTGGATGTGCATCCCTCAAATCTCCATCAACTGCAAGATGCTATCCTATCAATATGGGCCAACATTTCTAAAGAATGCTATCAGCACCTTGTTGAATCAATGCCACATAGAATTAAGGCAGTTCTGAAGGCAAAAGGGGGTCCAACACCGTATTAGTATGGTGTTCCTAATAATTCTTTAGGTGAGTGTGTATATATATATATAGTTGCAAGACAAATTATGTGAACCCTTTGGAATGATATGGATTTCTGCACAAATTGGTCATAAAATGTTATCTGATCTTCATCTTCATCAAGTCACAACAATAGAAAATCACAGTCTGCTTAAACTAATAACACACAAAGAATTAAATGTTACCATGTTTTTTATTGAACACACCATGCAAACATTCACAGTGCAGGTGGAAAAAGTATGTGAACACCTAGACTAATGACATCTACAAGAGCTAATTAGAGTGAGGTGTCAGCCAACTGGAGTCCAATCAATGAGATGAGATTGGAGGTGTTGGTTACAGCTGCCCTGCCCTATAAAAAACACGCACCAGTTCTGAGTTTGCTTTTCACAAGAAGCATTGCCTGATGTGAATGATGCCTTGTACAAAATAGCTCTCAGAAGACCTACAATTAAGAATGGTTGACTTGCATAAAGCTGGAAAGGGTTATAAAAGTATCTCCAAAAGCCTTGCTGTTCATCAGTCCACGGTAAGACAAATTGTCTATAAATGGAGAAAGTTCAGCACTGCTGCTACTCTCCCTAGGAGTGGCCGTTCAGTAAAGATGACTGCAAGAGCACAGCACAGACTGCTCAATGAGGTGAAAAAGAATCCTAGAGGGTCTGCTAAAGACTTACAAAAAAGTCTCTGGCATATGCTAACATCCCTGTTAGCGAATCTACGATATGTAAAACACTAAACAAGAATGGATTTCATGGGAGGATACCACAAAGGAAGCCACTGCTGTAAAAAAAAAATAATAATAATAATTGCTGGACGTTTACAGTTTGCGCAAGAGCACCTGGATGTTCCATAGCACCATAGCAGTACTGGCAAAATATTCTGTGGACAGATGAAACCAAAGTTGAGTTGTTTGGAAGAAACACACAACACTATGTGTGGAGAAAAAGAGGCACAACACACCAACATCAAAACCTCATCCCAACTGTGAAGTATGGTGGTGGGGGCATCATGGTTTGGGGCTGCTTTGCTGCTTTAGGACCTGGACGGATTGCTATCATCAAAGGAAAAATGAATTCCCAAGTTTATTAAGACTTTTCACAGGAGAACTTAAGGCCATCTGTCCACCAGCTGAAGCTTAACAGAAGATGGGTGTTGCAACAGGACAACGATCCAAAGCATAGAAGTAAATCAACAACAGAATGGCTTAAACAGAAAAAATACTCCTTCTGGAGTGGCCCAGTCAGAGTCCTGACCTTAACCCGAATGAGATACTGTGGCATGACCTCAAGAAAGTGATTCACACCAGACATCCCAAGAATATTGCTGAACTGAAACAGTTCTGTAAAGAGGAATGGTCAAGAATTACTCCTGACTGTTGTGCACGTCTGATCTGCAAATACAGGAAACGTTTGGTTGAAGTTATTGCTGCCAAAGGAGGTTCAACCAGTTATTAAATCCAAGGGTTCACATACCTTTTCCACTTGCACTGTGAATGTTTACATGGCGTGTTGAATAAAAACATGGTAACATTTAATTCTTTGTGTGTTATTAGTTTTAGCAGACAGTGATTGTCTATTGTTGTGACTTAGATGAAGATCACATTTTATGACCAATTTGTGCAGAAATCCATATCATTCCAAAGGGTTCACATACTTTTCTTGCAACTGTATTTATACACACAGCGAGGTACAGATGTATGATGTAACCAGCTGATTTTGTGTGTTTTACACACACAGAAATATATATATGTGTGTGTGTGTATATACATAAACTGCAATCATCATTCTGTATTCCAGTAAAAGGCCCCGTACAACATTACATTGGATACATCCCCCACTTAACTCCTTAACGCCCGATGATGTACATGTAAGTCAGATCTGGACATGACTTAAAGCCCAGTGACAAAAAATCTGCATGGTGATTGGGCGGGTGCAGGAGCTGTGCCTGCCCGATTGGGGGCAGTGGCCTAGCAGTCACTGATAGCTGGACCACTGCTATATCCGCTGGAATCGGTGAAATCACCGATGCTGACACATTAACCCCTGTACGACCGCGGTCAGCACTGACAAGGGCACGTGCGAGCTTCAGACATGTGCAGGGTGTACATCGGGTCCCCGCGCTGCTGTGATGGGGACCCGATGTCAGGGAAGGTAGCCCGATGCCTTCCTTAGGCATTGTAGCTGCCTTTCAGGAAGGCCTGTGAGATCCAGCCCCCTGTATTACACTGGTAATACACTTATAGCCAATGCAGAAGTATTGTAATGCATTATAAAGGGTATGAGACCCCCAAAAGTTGAAGTCTCAGAGGGGGGGAAAAAAAATATACTGAAGAAAAGTAAAAAAATCTAGGTTTAAAAAAAAATAATCAAGAAAAAAAAAAGCATCCTTTTTCCAAAATAAAGTAAAATAATTTTAAGAAATAGTGAAAAAAATAAAAATGGACATATTATGTATTGTCGCGTCCGTATCGACCGGCTCTATAATAATACAACATGAACTAACCCCTCAGGTGAACTGTGTTAAAAAAAAACTGCTAAATAAATAATTTGTTTGGCACATCGCATCACTAAAATTGTTTTATCGATTGTATCCTAATTTTGTACAGCCCACAATAAATTAGTACGACATTAGCTCCACACGTTGCCTGCAACGGTCTGTTCTCAGTTTACATATCGGGCACATCGAGTGTGGAGAAGAACAGTGCGGTAATGCAGCCTGCCAAGCCGTGTGCTGATTCCTCCAAGCCAGAGGGCAGCAGGACTGGCGTGGTTTAGCAGCGGCTCTGTCATCCTCCTTTTGTCTGTGAAGAGGCATGGTTACCGCGAATCGCACGACCCATACATGATCAGTGCCACACACACACCGTGCTCCAGTCATCGGCAGCACCCAACCGTTCTCTGCCCATCAAAGCTCAGAAGCCAGTGAGGAACCAGCTTGCCTTCGGCCCGGTTGTGGAAGTGAGGAACCAGCTTGCCGCTGGGACCACTTCCCCTCCCCTCAGTGATGACTCTATCATGGTGCCCAGCTGCTGGCGGGGTCCTCAGCGGCTGCCTCCAGCGCTCTGGTCATGCTACAGAATAAGCCTTTAGCTGCGAAGCTTGATTACACAAAGGGGGGTAGTGTCACACAGCCCGGGCAGACTTCACCAGGAAGGGGCTGACAGGCACAGGGGAGCACCTACACTGTCATCCAGCAGAGCGTCGTTTGGAGTAAATTTACCCCCCAAACGAATGCAGCTTTGATTCATCTTTGCAGACTTGACATAGAAATTTATATTCCTTAAAGTTCATGAAAAACGTACAATAAACATTACCGAAGTGTTCTTTTCCACACTCGATGTGCCCGATATGGAAACTAAGAGCAGACCGGTGTGGGCAGTGTGCTCCAGCCGCAGGATCAGACAGGCCCGCAGGTTATTCATACGGGTATGCCTCCACGTGGCTGGGATGAACAGCTCCAGTTTCCCCTTGCAGCAAGGGTCTAAAAGGGTGGCCAACCAAAAATCATCCCTGTACTTAATCTTCTAGATCCGGGGGTCCCTCCTGAGACACGCAGTATGTGGGCAGCCATGGGGAAGAGGACAGCCCGCTGTGACTCTTCTTGGCTGCCTAGGACCATGACATCTTGGTCCTCCTGCAGCTGCTCCCTGTGGGAGCCGCCCCACACCTGGACTAACGGTGCCCCTAGTACCGGTTCTCCCTCCTGACCAGGCCCAGACTCCTGGACGTTAGCAAACTCCTCAACAAATTATTCCTCCTTCTTGTCCTGGGCCTGGTCTTGGTGGAGCATTGTTGCCTTTTCTTGCTCCACCAAGGCACTCTCCCCAGCATCGACCAGGCGATCTAGTGTCCTGTCCATCAGGAACACTATGGGGAGCATGCCATTGAGGCTGACATGTTTCCTGCTGACCATCTTGGTTGCCTGCTCGGTGCCGTGGTCCAGCAGCTATTCTTTCACCACCCATTGCTGCTCCCACAACCTCTCCAGCATGTGGAGAGTGGAGTTCCACCGCGTCACGCTGGCAGCATTAAGCCTGTGAGGTGGCAGGCTGTTGTCCTGCTGCAGTTTGGACAGGGATGCGGTGGCTGTTGGGGAGGTCAGAAGTGGATGGCAATCCTACGTACACATTGCACGATGTTGTTCACCTTGGCTACGTGTGTAGGAACTTCTGTACCACAAGGTTGAGGACATATGCCATGCAGGGCACGTGTGTTAGACTGCCAGCATTGAGGGCGGGGAGGAAGTTGCTGCTGTTGTCACAGACAACCAAACCTGCCTGGAGCCTTTAGGGTGTGAGCTACTTGTGGACCTGAGCCTGGAGGGCGGCCAGAACATCAGGTCCAATGTGTCTCAGTTCCCCTAAGCTCACAAGCTGGAGCACGGCCTGGTAGCGGACATGCCCCACACTTGCATAGCTATGGGGACGCTTGCTGGGGGCTCAGCAGCGGTGGAGACAGTGGCTTGAGGGAGAGAAGCAGTTCTTCCCCGGACACCCCGAGGCGGCACCACAAACTGAGATGCTGCCACATCTGATGATCCCTCTCCGGCGCCTCGGAGGGACACCCAATGGGCTGTAAAACTCATGTATTGTCCCTGCCCATGTCTTTTGGTCCAGGCATCCATTTTCAGATGCACTCTGTCGCTGACAGTGTGATCCAGTCACAGGGATACATTCTGTGCAATGTGCTGGTGTAGGACAGGAACGCTGATCCTTGCAAAGAAACGCCATCTGGGTTGGGCCTGCTCCAACAACTTCCGGAATAGATAGCAGTCCACAATATTGAAGGGCAGCAGATGTTGGGCGATAACCCTTGCCAGGAGCCCATTGAGTGAGCGCATACGTTGATCATACGGGGGCGTAGGGCGCGGTGCGTTCAAATGTGTCGGCAACCGATGGGTGGAGCTGGACGGCAGTGGAGGCGATAGAGGAGGGTGCAGAGGAGGCAGAGGTCTGGCTGCCGATACCAGTACCTCAAGAAGAGGAAGTGGGGGAGTGGGAATGCATTGTTGGAAGGGGGTGGGGTGGCTACAGGACAGTGGCAGGAGCTGCTGTCCCCTGTGCACTGCTGCAACCACCCTGCATCTGTTCCCGCTCCCACCAGCGGTTGACTCTCAGGTGCTGGGTAAGGGCAGTGATACCCAGCCGAGCAACAGACCTCTCTCTCCTCACCCTGGCATGGAATAGCTGACAAATGCAATTGTCATATCGTTTGCTGCCAGGGTGAAGAAAGCCAAAACAGGAGACTTACGCATCAATATCCTGTCCACCAACATCCTCTGCTTTTCCCTCGCTGACACCTGGGTCTGACTAGGTGCTGTTCTGTGGCTGAAACCACCCGCACCAGTTAGAAGGGATGTCACTGGGGTACTGACGGGCGGTACCCCCTCCTCCTCCATCCCTTCCAAAAGGTCCTGAGCATCCAGACCAAGCTCTAGATCACTCTCCTGCATTACCACCCCCAAGATCTCCCTCTTACTTTCGCTGCCAAACAGGTAAAATAAGATAGACACAAAACCCTAAAACACAGAAAAATTTTTGTTTTGTTTTATTTGTTCTTTCACAGACAAAAGACGCTGACATTAATGTCTACCCACACAAAACCCTAAAACACTAACCCTAAAACACATAAAAATACTTTGTTCTTTCACAGACAAAGGATGCTGACACTAATCAATACCCACACAAAACCCTAAAATACTAACTCTAAAACACTTTTCTATTTTTTTTTATTGTTTTTCTTTTTATTGTTTTTCTTTTATTGTTTTTCTGGCACTAATCACTACACACATGAAACCCTAAAACACAGAAACAAACTTTTTTTTTTTCACACACGAAACAGTAAAAGCCTACACTATACTATATCTCTATCTGACCTACATTACACCCTGCACTGGACCCTATCTGCTACACTATTCACTTACTAACCTACAATGACTATCTAACACTATCTGAATTATATTTATTAGCTACTTAACTAATGTACCTAATACCTTACACTGGAACCTATCAGCTACACTATTCACTCACTAACCTACACTGACTATCTACCACTAACTAGTGATGAGCCACAGGGGCTATATTCGAATTCGCAATATTTCACAAATATTTTGTAGAATATTCGTCATATATTCACAAATTTCGAGAATTCAAGATTATTTTATTGAATGTGAAAAATCGGCAATGTAAAAATTGCATAATGCAAATTCGTAACCTGAAGTACAGGCATGGGTCACTTTGGCTAAATTTTTCAAGCTGGTATAATTTTCCTGAGAAAATGGTTGCCATGGCAGAACATTAGAATAGCTTTATATGCAGATAGAATCAAATGCTCCAATATATTCGTGATTGCACTAATCGGCAGTGATTAGAATTTTTTTTTGTATTACATTTTTGCAGGGCTGACTACACATTACTGATTGGTGCTCTGAGTATTGTTGTGAACTTGACATTGCTTCCTTCTCATTGGTCCACAAGCAAGAAGCAGAGAGGAATCATGTGTTCAGATGGAAAAAAAATGCTGAATATTCTATATAGCGAATATACCGATGTAGTAGAGTTAACACTCATGTTTTCTGAGATTTCTGAGATGTGTTATCTAACTAAGAAAATACCTGCAATTGTTTTTCAATGGCTTTTGTTTCAAGATAACACGATAATTTAAGAAATTTAAGTTAAGAGTTTGAGTGCTAATCCTGCTACATCTGTATATCACTATAATCTCGATATTCACGATAAAAATTAGCTATTTGCATATTCGTTCTCAACACTACCACTATCTGGATTATATATATGACCTAACTACAGTCAGGTCCATAAATATTGGGACTTCGACACAATTCTAACATCTTTGGCTCTATACACCACCACAATTGGTTTGAAAAGAAACAAACAAGATGTGCTTTAACTGCAGACTGTCAGCTTTAATTTGAGGGTATTTGCATCCAAATCAGGTGAACGGTGCAGGAATTACAACAGTTTGCATATGTGCTTCCTACTTGTTAAGGAACCAAAAGTAATGGGACACTTGGCTTCTCAGCTGTTCCATGGCCAGGTGTGTGTTATTCCCTCATTATCCCAATTACAATGAGCAGATAAAAGGTCCAGAGTTCATTTAAAGTGTGCTATTTGCATATGGAATCTGTTGCTGTCAACTCTCAAGATGAGATCCAAAGAGCTGTTACTATCAGTTATGCAAGCCATCATTAGGCTGAAAAAACAAAACAAACCCATCAGAGAGATAGCAAAAACATTAGGTGTGGCCAAAACAACTGTTTGGAACATCCTTAAAAAGAAGGAACGCACCGGTGAGCTCAACAACACCAAAAGACCTGGATGACCATGGAAAACAACTGTGGTGGATGACCAAAGAATTCTTTTCCCTGGTGAAGAAAACACCCTTCACAACAGTTGGCCAGATCAAGAACACTCTCCAGGAGGTAGGTGTATGTGTGTCAAAATCAACAATCAAGAGAATACTTCACCAGAGTGAATACAGAGGGTTCACCACAAGAGGTAAACCATTGGTAAGCCTCAAAAACAGGAAGGCCAGATTAGAGTTTGCCAAACGACATCTAAAAAAGCCTTCACAGTTCTGGAACAACATTCTGTGGACAGATGAGACCAAGATCAACTTGTACCAGAGTGATGGGAAGAGAAGAGTATGGAGAAGGAAAGGAATTGCTCATGATCCTAAGCATACCACCTCATCAGTGAAGCATGGTGGTGGTAGTGTAATGGCGTGGGCATGTATGGCTGCCAATGGAACTGGTTCTCTTGTATTTATTGATGATGTGACTGCTGACTAAAGCAGCAGGATGAATTCTGAAGTGTTTCAGGCAATATTATCTGCTCATATTCAGCCGAATGCTTACTGCAAACGCAACCAAAGAGTGTTTTAAGGGAAAGAAGTGGAATGTTATGCAATGGCCAAGTCAATCACCTGACCTGAATCCGATTGAGCATGCATTTCACTTGCTGAAGACGAAACTGAAGGGAAAATGCTCCAAGAACAAGCAGGAACTGAAGACAGTTGCAGTAGAGGCCTGGCAGAGCATCACCAGGGATAAAACCCAGCGTCTGGTGATGTCTATGCATTCTAGACTTTAGGCTGTAATTGACTGCAAAGGATTTGCAACCAAATATTAAAAAGTGAAAGTTTGATTTATGATTATTATTCTGTCTCATTACTTTTGGTCTCTTAACAAGTGGGAGGCACATATGCAAACTGTTGTAATTCCTGCACCGTTCACCTAATTTGGATGTAAATACCCTCAAATTAAAGCTGACAGTCTGCAGTCTGCACATCTTGTTTGTCTCATTTTAAATCCATTGTGGTGGCGTATAGAGCCAAAAATGCCAAGAATTGTGACGATGTTCCAATATTTATGGACCTGACTGTATATAATGTCCCTAACATCCTACACTGGAACCTATCAGCTACACTATTCACTCAATAACCTACACTATCTAACACTATTTGGATTATATATGAGAAGTCACAGGGATTCAGCACAGCACAAAGATCACACTCCTCTCTTTCTAACAACTGCATGAAACAGCACAAAATGGCTGTGGGGAGTTTCTCTTATATAGTAAAGGATAGGCAACCTTCCTATTGGTTGCTAGTAAAGTTGCTTAGCTCTTGCAGCCTTCTCATTGGCCCACAAGCTAGAGGCAGGGAGGGATCATGTGTACTGTGAAAAAAATAAACAAATATTTGAATTTACGAATATATAGTGCTATATTCTAAATATTCGCAAATTCTTGATGTGCCGATATTCGCAATTAAAATTAGTGATTTGAATATTCACGCTCGTCACTAATGCAGAGCCGTTTAGAACTGTGCACATGTACGGCAGTCGGAGTGTTGGATGTGGATCAAGATAGATGCCTAAGTGTAGGATGCAGAAGACAGTTGCAGTGATATTACAGCTTTTTCTAGCTCCTTTTTCTTTCATGTACTGTAAGCTGCTGCCTTTCCCTGAACTACAGAAAAATGTATTCATTGTCTATGCCCACCACAAATATTTCTGCCCAGCAGACCTCTGTGAGCCACACAACATGGACCATAGGTCAGGGTCCCCTGGTATAGACAGTTATGCAAAGTAAAATGGGTTATGGAGCTGCTTAGCCAAAAGCTTCCAAATGTGCAAAGGTGCAAGTGCAAGCCTCAAAATGTTTGACCAAACCGCTTCCTGAAAAAAGATGAAGCTGCACTCCAAAATGAATCCAGTGGTTTAATCACCCAGTTAGCATTAATGTTTCAGTTCCTGTGAAATGTGATTTATTTTGAATATATTTTTGGACTGGTGCCTTCTTTTTCGTGGTATAGACCGTGAGTCAGAAGAGTTCTATGAAGTCAGCTATTATTGTAAATCACTACATTCCTGATCCTTTAGAAAGGGCAAACATGATATCTTTAGCAGCATTTTATAGGCACAACGAGGGTGGAGCTTAGTGGAAATTGGAGGGGGTCTGAGAGCTGTAGTTCACAGAAAGTCAGTGACATAGGATAGGATGATCTACTGCTTACAGAGCAAGCCTGGAGATCACATGGCAGAGCTACTTATAATGGAAGGGTTTATAATGTATGAATGCAACCGAGAAACGATGAAACAAACTACTAGAAAATGGTTGCCATTTATATGTCTAAAGTTAGCATATGTTCAAAATTGCTGCAGTACTTCTTAATTCATTTCCCAGATCAGAAGACAAAAGTAATTCAGATCCACAGATCTATAATGCAGACCCCAATATAAATTTGGACCACAGATCAGACAAAAATTGAGACCAAAAATTAATTCAGACCACAGAGCAGACTCCAACATTAATTCAGACTAGACCAATAAATAAATTCAGACCTGAAAACTAGATTCCTAGAACTGTTAGCTTCTGAATATTGAGAAAAAAAGAAAGTCAGTCAGCAGAAGAGGGCATATACAAGGCTGGGTAACTAATGCAATTGATTTAGCAGGAGTGATGAAGGGGCTATTCTTCCATGGGCCCCGGGCAACAGGCCCCATAGCAGCTGTGTGGTCTGCCACCATTGTAGATATATCAGTGAGGTCCAACATGCTCTATGCATTAAGTTTGTGCCAAATAGCGTTTTTGTTCAATACAATAGGGATAGGGCTCCACTGTGACTTTTTGTCCAATAGTCCAGGTTTTTCAAGTGTTTTTGACATTTATATATACATTTTACTAGGGAACTTGACCATGGATGAGTTTAATCCCTGATAAAATACAGTATACTGCAAAACATCTGTGATAGGGTGACAGAGGCAGCCCCTTCCATCTTTTTAAACAGATACCATAGATGCTATTGATGGTGGCTGGAGGCATCAAGGGTTATTGACGATCCTAGCCATTGCATCATAGTGTCAGTTGTTATATACAGTTGATACCCACTTTGGATGGCAAGGGCTCAGCTCCTGCACTCAGCCCTACATATATGGCAGATTGCATTGATCCCTTGTAAGCCAAGTGGTATATATACAGTGTCAAATCCCCACTATCCAGCAGGGATGCTACTGTGGTTCCTCCTGGCCTTTGTGACTCTTGCAACCATTCAATATTTTCAGCAATCTCACATGCTGTACATGCTAGCATCCCAGTTGAGGTCAGTGATTGGCTGCAACAGTTGCATACTAGTGTTGAGCGCAAATATTCAAATTTTAATCGCGAATATCGGCACTTCGAGAATTTGTGAATATTTAGAATATAGCACTGTATATTCATAAAATCAAATTTTTTTTGTTTTAACATGGTACACATCAGGTGATGATCCCTCCCTTCTTATAGCTTGTGGGCCAATGAGAAGGCTTTGTCACAGCTTAGCAACATCCCTAGAAACCAATAGAAAAGTTGCCTACCCCTTACTTCATAAGAACCTGCCCAGCAGCCATTTTCAGCAGTTTTTTTTGCAGTTATGAAAGAGACAGCAGTGTCATTGCTGTGCTCTGTGCTTTGTTGTATTACATTAGATAGTTAACTTATATATATATAATTCAGATAGTTAGGGGGAGCTAGTCAGTGTAGGTTATATTGATCTACAGTGTAGCTGATAGGTTCTGCTGTCCATACATGCATGCTACAGACATACTGCTGTGATGTCACATGTTGCACATATTGCAAAAAAATATGCTCATCATTAATTGCCAAAAATTCGCAACCGCAAATATATTGGCACACTCTATCTGCATATAAAGCTATTCTAATGTTCTGCAGTGCCAACCATTTTCTCCAGTTTTAGGAAACTTATACCAGCTTGAAAAATGTAGCATAAGTGACCAACGCCTGTATTTTGTGCGCATTACGCGAATATTACATTGCCGATCTTCGCAATCAAGAATATAATCTTGAATTTGTGAATATATAACAAATATTCTACAAAATATTTGCTAAATATTGTGATTTCGAATATCGCTCATCACTATAAATGCATACTTATAAACTGTGCCATCACCCCAGGAAAATAAACATAGACCTGTTGGGACTACCAGAGCATCAGTGATGGAGCTGCAGAGGAAAGGGTTTTTCCCCGACTCCAAAAAATTGTGCTAAAGACCAGGAATGTTATTAAATAAAAAAAAGTGTTACTCACCAGCTCAATTCCCTACTGCAGTGACAGTCCTTATTTCTGGCCCTGCCTGACTACTATTCCACATGACCGCTGCAGCCGATCAATCATGTAATTGCTGCACTGCCAGAAACAAAGACCACTGGTAGCAGTGGAGTGGCAGAGAATTGAATGGGTAAGTGGGGCTTCCAGACTTCCAGTACAAATTTTGAGGTCCTAGAAAAAAAAATAAAGGAGCCTATATGAATTTGTCGCAGTTTCTGCTATTCTGCTATGTACTCAAGGTTTTTATTCCTTTTTTAATTTAACCACCTCCCATCACAATGCGTCAGGACGGTGGTGCTCTCAGGTCTCAATTTAAACTACAGCCTGCCAGCGCTGATCATTGACTGGCAGGCTGTAGATTTTTTAAATATCCAATGAAACTAGTATATCAGACGCTATTTTGTAAATAGCGTCTGATATACCTGCTACCTGGTCCTCTGGTGGTCCCTTTTGCTTGGATCGACCACCAGAGGACACAGGCAGCTCTGTAAGTAGCACCAATCACCACACATACACTACACCCCCCTGTCACTTATTAACCTCTTATTAACCCATGATTACCCCATATAGACTCCCTGATCACCCCACTATCACCCCCCTGTCATTGATCACCCCCCTTAAGGGTCCCTCATCACAACCAGGTAGTTAGCTACTTGTTAGGTAGTTAGCACCCAGCCCACCGCACCGCTGTCACTGATTAGTCGCTGATTAGCATCATCACTGTCGCTAATCAGCAATAGTACTATACAGTATCTGTAAGTGATCAAGACTGATCGCAATGAGATCTATATCAGTACATTAGGGTCACCTTAGGCTCTACAAAAAACGCAGTGTTCGCCCGATCAGACCTGATCTTGTGTGCACACTTGCGTTCAGTCTGCCCCACCGCAGTGACAGAAATAATTTTTTTCTGATCACTGCAAAAACACAGTGAAATCGCTGCGCCGCTATAAAAATCACTTTTGAGCTTTCTGGATCTTTATTAGTGATCGCAGATTTACTTTGCAAGCACTCCTTTTTACTTGGCAGGTTTGCTCTTTTTCCTGGGTAGTCTAAGAGGAATACTTCCTAAAATTAGTTAGCCCAAAATGTCAAAGGGGTATTCCACTAAAAAGGCCTACAGGATTCTGGCCCTGATGGATGTAGCAGGGCTGGAATAATCAGTGACTCCACAGTTTTTTGTCCTGACTGTCCTGACCAGCCTGCCCTATGCATAGGGGAGTGTTTCCGCAAGTACCACACACAGGTACACTATTAGTGTAGGGATTGCGTGACACAGGACAGGCACACAGGGGTCTTAGGGCCCTTTCACACAGAGCTGCCACAAACCTCTCCTTTCACCTGGGACAAAGTGCATAATGTACTTCGCCACATCTCTGGGCGATTTGCACTTTGTACATTGTCCCATGGGGAAGGAGAGGTTTATCCTCTAAAGGTAAAAAATAAAAAATCACAGGTAAGCAAAAAAGTTAATGTTCTGTTTCAAATGTTATATAAATTAATTAAGTTAATGTTAATAAATTGATTGCGTTGCCTGTTTTTTTTTTTTTTACCTTCTAGTTGGACCAAGCAATCAACCAGCTGCAGCACTGATGTGCATTCTGACAGAAGCATTGCGCTGCTGTCAGATTACACAAAAGTTGGTGTATGCGGCGCTGCAAGACGAGATTTCTCCTCTGCAGCAAAAAATATATGTTTGCCGAGGCTTATGAGCTGAAGGGTGGTGTTCATATGTTTTGGCAAACACTTTGTATAAAAAATAATAATTCTGGCAATGATTTATTCATCCACATCGATTGATGTGAATGGAGAAATCGGGTTTGCCAGGGCATATGAGCTGAGTTGGTTTGGATGTGGGCGGAGTTCCTATGTCCTGGCAGACGCCTTTCCCCTCTTTTTTTTTTTGCACATTTTTTGGCAGAGATTTTTTCATCCACATTGATCGATGCGAATTAAGAAATCAGTGCCGGGCATTTTTTACGCATTTGGATTCCAAACTACTTCTCACACTTTAGGGTCCCTAAAATGCCAGGGCAGTATAACTACCCCACTAGTGATCCCATTTTGGAAAGAAGACACCCCAAGGTATTTCGTGAGGGGCATGGTGAGTTCATAGAAGTTAGCAGAAAATTATTTTTTCTTTTTTTTTCTTACAAAGTCTCATATTCCACTAACTAAATTTTACATGGACTCATCATGCCCCTCACGGAATACCTTGGGGTGTCTTATTTCCAAAATGGGGTCACTTGTGGGGTATTTATACTGCCCTGGCATTTCAGGGGGCCCTAAAGCGTGAGAAGTAGTTTGAAATTCAAATGCGTAAAAAATGCCCTGTGAAATCCTAAAGGTCCTCATTGGAATTTGGGCCCCTTTGCGCACCTAGGCTGCAAAAAAGTGTCACACATGTGGTATTCCCATACTCAGAAGAAGTAGGGCAATGTGTTTTGGGGTGTATTTTTACATATATCCATGCTGGGTGAGAGAAATATCTCTGTAAATTGACAACTTTGTATAAAAAAATTGGAAAAGTTGTCATTTACAGAGATATTTCTCACACACAGTATGGGTATATGTAAAAATACACCCCAAAACACATTGCCCTACTTCTTCTGAGTACGATGATACCACATGTGTGACACTTTTTTGCAGCCTAGGTGCGCAAAGGGGCCTAAATTCCAATGAGTACCTTTAGGATTTTACATGGCATCTTTTACGCATTTAGATTCCAAACTACTTCTCACGCTTCAGGGCCCCTAAAATGCCAGGGCAGTATAAATTCTCCACAAGTGACCCCATTTTGGATTTTGGAAAGAATACACCCCAAGGTATTCCGTGAGGGGATAGCGAGTTCATATAACATTTTATTTTTTTGTCACAAGTTAGTGGAATATGAGACTTTGTAAGAAAAATAAAAAAATACAAATATTTCCGCTAACTTGTGCCAAAAAAAAAATCTCCTATGAACTCCCTATGCCCCTCACGGAATACCTTGGGGTGTCTTCTTTCCCAAATGGGGTCACTTGTGGGGTATTTATACTGCCCTGGCATTTTAGGGGCCCTAAAGCATGAGAAGTAGTTTGGAATCCAAATGCGTAAAAATGCCCTGTGAAATCCTAAAGGTACTCATTGGAATTTGGGCCCCTTTGTGCACCTAGGCTGCAAAAAAGTGTCACACATGTGGTACCACCGTACTCAGAAGAAGTAGAGCAATGTGTTTTGGGGTGTATTTTTACATATACCCATACTGTGTGTGAGAAACATCTCTGTAAATGACAACTTTATTTTTTTTTATACAAAGTTGTCAATTTACAGAGATTTTTCTCTTACCCAGCATGGATATATGTAATAATACACCCCAAAACACATTGCCCTACTTCTTCTCAGTATGGTGATACCACATGTGTGACACTTTTTTGCAGCCTAGGTGTGTAAAGGGGCCGAAAGTCCAACGAGTACCTTTAGGCTTTACTGGGTTGCTCAAAATTTTGCCCCGCCCAAAATGCAAGAACAGTTTACACACCCCACAAATTACCCCATTTTCGGAAAGTAGACACCCCAAGGTATTCACTGAGGGGCATAGTGAGTCCGTGGGAGATTTTTTTTCCAGAAGTTAGCAGAAATGGAAACTTTATTTTTGCTAACTTGTCAAAATAGATTAAATCATACATAAACTCACCATGCCCCTCCGCGAATACTTTGGGGTGTCTTCTTGCTAAAATGGGGTCATTTGGGGGGTATTTATACTATCCTGGCATTCTAGCACCTCAAGAAACATGACAGGTGCTCAGAAAGTCAGAGTTGCTTCAAAATGTGGAAATTCAAATTTTTGTACCATAGTTTGTAAATGCTATAACTTTTGCGCAAACCAATAAATATACACTTATTGGATATATTTTTTATCAAAGACATGTAGCACAATAAATTCTGACACAAACTGGTATAGAAATGTAATTATATTTGAACAATTTAACCAGAGAAAGTTAAAAATACACTTTTTTTTTTGAAAATTGCAGTCTATTTTGATTAATATCAGAAAAACAAAAAATCTCAGCAGCAATGAAATACTACCAAAAGAAAGCTGCATTTGTGAGAAGAAAAGGAGGTAAAATTCATTTAGGTGCCAAGTTGCAACAGTTAAAGTTGTGAAGTGCTGATTTGTAAAAAAGGGCCTGGTCACTAGGGGGGTATAAACCTGTGGTCCTCAAGTGGTTAAAGGCTATGTACATCTTTGGAGCAATTTTTTATTATTATTGCATTGTATTCATTTTGAGCTAAAAATTATTTTTTCACCCATTATTGCTGAATTCCTTAGTGATAAAAATGTGGCTTAAATAAGTGTTTTTGACCATTTAGTAATTTAGAGATAAGGCTTATTAGATGTCACAAAGTCAACAGCTAGACAAACATTTAATCCTTTCTGACAGAATGGCTCAATATTTTGAATAAATACCAAATGACAAAAATTATTTTTAGCCCAAAATGTGTAAAATGCAATCATAAAGAAAACTGCCTTTAAGCTCTTCACACAATCTGATGTTATAGTAGGTCACTGGGGGTGTATAGAGCATGATAATAAGCTGATCCCAGAATTTGAGATTACTCCTATCTCAGTCATTTAACCTCTCAGATGCTGCAGTTAATAGAAACTCTGGGCAGGGAGCCTGTCAAAATTCCATAGATTGCACTAGTATGCTATTTCAGTCAATAAGTCTACAAGTGATCAGAGAATCGCCTAATAAAGCCCCCTAAGGAGACTAAAATGAAAAAATATAAAAAAACACAAGTATAAAAAATTCTAATCATCCCATTTCCTAATTTTACATAAAAAATAATTAAAATAAGCATGATTGTTTTAGCCACATTTGAAAATATCTAAACTATTAAAAAATACAAATATTTATTAAAAGCACTAAATGTCTGATTTGTCAATTTTTATCACCTGTGCCCCCAAATAAATGAATAAAAAGTGATCAAAAAGTCATATATACCCCAAAATGGTTACAGTTCTAGGAAATATTCCTATTTCTAAAAACTTCTATGAAAAACGGCATCTAAAAGTTTTAGACAGTACACCACAATAATGTCATAGTTGCTGGTATCTTAAGAATATGGGAAATGGCGTGAACATCCAAAAGATCCACAGTAAACATTTGATGACCATCAGTCTTGAAAATGTACTGGAATATTTAATAATTTATGCAAGTGAGTGCAACTATATCACATTTATTGTTTTATCCTTCAAATTCTCTTCTATATATGTGAGGGGTGCTGTAGCATTACCATTCCCTAAAAATAAGTGACCAACCAAACTCTGAAAAGCAAATAAAACGTAGCTTGTTTTAGGAATAGATAAAAATACTGTTAACTGATACCCAATAAAGGCTGTAATTTTAATGTTGCTATATGCACAGTCTAGTCACATCATGTAGCTTAGGCTTGGTGGGTATATAACTTGTGCAATTGGCTGTTTGCACACATATCCTTAGTTGCTGTCATGGGTAAAAGTGGATTAAAGTAATCAGAGTAAAAAAAGAAAAGAAGATTATTGGCTTTTGGGTTAAGGTTGATAGAATTTCTGAAAATTTCTCATGCTTGACAAATTGTGAATAGGCAAAATGGAAACTGCGGAGCACCATGTGCCATTGATGTGAGAGGCACAACCAGACAGCTGAGAAGCTCTGACAGAAGCCTTTCAGAACCTCCTCCTTGAGTTTCTTTGTTGTGGTGTTCAGTTCCTCATCTCGTTAGCCTCTCTCAGCTGTCATGTAGTTGGACTGATTGCATCCCTTTAAATTCCGCCCCATAATGCATTACTGGGCGGCTTATACTTCTTCCTGGAGTGTGTGTGCATGCTGATCCTATTTCCCAGTCTGCTACTAAGTTAAGTACTGTACATTTATCTGTTACTTTCTGTTTGCTGGATCCCAGGTGACCCTGACTCCCTCCGTGTCTGTGTAGGGAGCCGGTGGTCGTGTCCCCTCACTATTGTAGGGTGTTCAGGTGTTATATAGTCGAGGTACGTGGATATGCAACCATCCACCTTTGGGATTTTTGCATAGGCTGAGCATCCAGGGAAAACCGCAAACAAGTGCTGAACTACCCAAATTCACTATATAGAAAATATATTATTTGTATATAACACCACTGCCTCAATCACTTTTTTGGGGGGGCAACTGGTATATCACACCATTCGAAAATTCCAATAACGTTTGTCACTCTGTACAGCTGCAGTACGCAGCAAATCTGCAAACGAATGCTGCACTACCCAAATGGACTATATAGAAATTATCTTATTGGTATATAACACACCTGCCTCAATCACTTTTTTGGGGGGCAAATGGTATATCACACCACCTCTGCTAATGAAGTTGCATTGGCGGAAGAGAGTTAAATTTTTTGTGGCAGTATCAGAATTGCACCTCTAGTGACTGGCAGGTTACCTTTTCTGAGGAGGAATAAATCAATATATCAATTAGGCCTCATGCACACGACCGTTGTGTGCATCCGAGGCCGTTGTGCCACTTTCCATTTTTTTTCGCGGACCCATTGACTTTCAATGGGTCCGTGGAAAAATCGGAAAATGCACCGTTTTGCAGCTGAGGCCGTGATCCGTGTATCCTGTCCGTCAAAAAAATATGACCTGTCCTATTGAAGGGGCACCTGAAGGGGTTAATTGTACTATCATATCCCCCTGTAAGAGATCAGGGCTGCCAGGCAGCAGGGGGAAGACCCCCCCCCCCTCACCAGTTTGAATATCATTGGTGGCCAGTGCGGCCCCCCCTCCCTCCCTCTATTGTAATAATAGCTTGGTGGCCAGTGTGCGCCCCCCATCGGGCCCCCCCCTTCCTCCCTCTATTGTAATAAATCATTGGTGGCACAGTGTGCGCCCCCTCCCTCCCTCTATTGTAATAAATCGTTGGTGGCACAGTGTGCACACCCCATCGGCCCCCCCTCCCTCTATAGCAGTAACAACATTGGTGGCCAGTGTGCGGCCTCCCATCTCCCCCCTCCCCCCGATCATTGGTGGCAGCGGAGTTCCGATCGGAGTCCCAGTTTAACTACGCTGCCACCAATGATCGGGGGGGGGGAGATGGGAGGCCGCACACTGGCCACCAATGTTGTTACTGCTATAGAGGGAGGGGGGCCGAGTGGGGCACACACTTCGCCACCAACGATTTATTACAAAAGAGGGAGGGAGGGGGGGGGAGCGATGGGTGGCGCACACTGTGCCACCAACAATTTATTACAATAGAGGGAGGGAGAGGGGGGGCTGCACTGGCCACCAATGATATTCAAACTGGGGAGGGGTCTGAACAACCCCTTCAGGTGCGGCACCTGAGGAGTTAATTGTGCTGATCACGGCCCCCTGTAAGAGATCGGGTGCTGCCAGGCAGCAGGGGGCAGTCATGTACACAGTTTGTAGTATATTCTAACCTGAAGCGTCCCCATCACCATGGGAACGCCTCTGTGTTAGAATATACTGTCGGATCGGAGTTTCACGATGTAGCTCATATCCAACAGTATATTCTAACATAGAGGCGTTCCCATGGTGATGGGGACACTTCAAGTTAAAATATACTATCGGATTGGAGAAAACTCCAATCCGATGGTATAAAAGAACTCCAGACTTTACATTGAAAGTCAATGGGGACGGATCCGTTTGAAATGGCACCATATTGTGTCAACGTCAAACGGATCTGTCCCCATTGACTTGCATTGTAATTCAGGACGGATCTGTTTTTTTCATGTCCGTGGATCCTCCAAAAATCAAGGAAGACCCACGGACGAAAAAACGGTCACGGATCACGGACCTACGGACCCCGTTTTTGCGGACCGTAAAAATAAACTGTCGTGTGCATGAGGCCTAACCGTGTCCCCCCCAACATGTTCCACTGCACGAAGCAGCGTCATCAGGGGATGTGGAACAAGCATGTGCACAATGGGGTGTGCCATACAAACACTAGTTCCTTTTATAGCCTTCTATGACACATCATGAAGTGATTAATGCCCACTAATTTATCACATGATCCTCAGGTAATCTCACCCAGTGAGATAGCTTTCGCTTACCTAGATTTCCGCAGCGTCGGGTCATAGTGCCGTCAGGGAGCCTGGAGGAAGCACAGTGCCTGGAGAGGACAATAGGTAAGTATTTTATTTTTCTCGGGTCTGAGGTCTGCAGGTCTGAGGTTTAGGGGTGGAAGTTAGGGGCAACATGGTTTAACCGGGGCCACGTCTGTGGTCTTTATTACTAACTGAAAAAATTAAATACATCACTTTATTGAAGAAAATACTGAAAATCAAGTTATGTAGCTTGTCCACACTAATTTCTTACATATAAGGCTGGGCAGGTAACACTGGGGTGTAAGGCTGGGTTCAGACCTGAGCGTTTTACAGCGCGTTCCGACACGCTGTAAAACGCTCAACAGGCAAGAACCAATGATTCCCTATGGGAATGGTTATCACCTGAGCATATGGGAATGGTTCTGACATGAGCTTCTTTGGGGCGTCTTGTCGAGCATTCCCGTACATAGACTTCAGCGGGAACGCACGACAATGGGCGTTCGCTTGTCTCTGTATGCGCAATTGCAAACGTACAATCGCGCATACAGAGCGCTCCATCGCGAACGCTCAGGTCTGAACCCAGCGTAAAGGGTAATGAATGTATGTGCTCCTCCAGAAGATTATGTAGAGACAGTACCATATACCATAGTGTAACATATAACGCGTGCATCAGCAGTCACATAATTAGACTTTAATTATTTTCTTCAATAAAGTGATTTATCTTAAATTATTTTTTTTTAGGCAGTAGCAGTAAAATGATCAAAATATGCAAAGTACTTGGTATTCAGTCTCTCCAGTTCAATCCTTTGGCTCTAAGGTCTGATCTGGGGTCTGCATGAATTTAGGGGCTCACCTGGGACCATAAAAATTTGGGGGCTAATCTGGTCGTCTGTATAAATGCTAGGCTCTGGTGTGGAAGTCTTTTAATTCTGGGATCTGGTGCAGCAGTCTGTATTCATTCTGGGGTCTGGTTTTGGGGGGGTCTGTATTCTGGGGTTTGGTCTGGGGGTCTGTTTTAATTCTGGGGTCTGGTGCAGCAGTCTGTATTCATTCTGGGGTCTGGTTTTGGGGGTGTCTGTATTCTGGGGTTTGGTCTGGGGGTCTGTATTAATTCTGGTGTCTGGTCTGGGGGTCTGTATTGATTTTGTTATGAAATAGTAAAAGTAATGTTATCTTTTTGATCTCCAACTGCTCTCATGCTGCTGATTCCCATGTCCTCCCTGGTCTATGTAAATTCAATTTTCTCATCTCAGACGTGTGACTGCTGTGGCTGGGAAGCAAACTGCGGGGATCAGTAAGGTATCACAATTTTTATTATTTTAACTTTCCAACTACATAGGGCACCTGGAAAGGGGATTTTTTTTAAATAGAGGGTGGGGATGGACTGCAGAAGAAGTTCATAGCCATCTGGTTGCCAATTTGAATACTTGACAGGGTACTTGGCTAGAGAGAAAGATTCCAGGCAAATATAGATATGGTGAGTATATGGCTTGTGGATTCATCAAGATGGGCAAATTGATACAAAGTGCCACCACTCAATACACTTATGAGATCCATGATTTTGTGAATTGCAAAACCTCTTGATTTATTTATATCATAACATGCTCCTGCCCTATAAACTAGATGAACAAGACTGTACAGCAGGTTCGAAGACACATTAGGGAGCATGTAAATGATATAGGGAATAAAAAGGTTACATCTGTGTCTAAGCTTGTTCATGAAATGCATGATGGAAAAGTTGAGTGCCTCATTTTCCAGGTGATTGAGCCAGCCAAGAACAGTGGGGACAAGAGATGGCCTTGCGGTTCGCCCGGCGGTCGTTTCGTGGGGAACTTTGTGCGTTCCCTATTCACCGAACATGAGAATATATGGCGATATCTGCCATATTCTTTTGCATTGTGCTGAACTTTGACCCGTGAAAAATCCATCAGGTGGAACAGGACAGCCAATTAAGATGTTTCAGCATATGGACACACCCCCAACCTATAAAAGAACCTGATCTGGCAGCCATTTTACATGTTTTTCTATGTTTTGCCAGTGCAGGGAGAGGTTGCTTTGTGGAGCAAGGGCAGGCTGTTAGGGACACCAAACGCTAGCTAATAGGGTCACAAAAGTCCTTTTAAGAACTGGTATAGGTGTGCTATCGGTAAGTGTGATATACTGAGGGGTGTAATATACTTGTAATATACTTTATACTTTAAAGTTTATTATAGTGCATTTGTATTGTGCAGCAGTTGTGTGCGGTTCTGCTGCGATATAGAGGGACAAATGCTATTGGAACAACTCATTGCAATGGGTGTAATATACCTGTTGCCCCCCAAAAAAACTGATAGAGGGGTGTGATATACCTTCTTCCACAAAATACTAATTGTTCCCCCAAATTAACAGGGTGGTGCTTCCAAAAAATACTGATTAAAGGGTTTGATATACCTTCTTCCACCAAATATTGATTGAGGGGTGCAATATGACTGCTTCCACAATATACTGATTAAGGTGTTTACTATACCTGCTTCCACCAAATATTGATTAAGGGGTGCGATATACCTGCTTCCACAAAATACTGATTAAGGGGTTTGATATTCCTGTTTCCACAAAATACTGATTGAGGGGTGCGATATTCCTGCTTCCACAAAATACTGATTAAGGGGTTTGATATACTTGCTTTCACCAAATATTGATTGAGGCTTACGATATACCTGCTTCCACAAAATACAGATTAAGGGGTTTGGTATACCTGTTTCCAACAAATATTGATTGAGGCCTGCAATATATCTGCTTCCAAAAATTACTTATTAAGGGGTTTGATATACCTGCTTCCACAAAATACAGATTGACGGTTGTGATATACCTGCTTCCACAAAATACTGATTAAGGGGTTCAATATACCTGTTTCTACCAAATATTGATTGAGGCCTTGTCACGGAAGGTGTACAGGAAACTAGAAGACACAAAATGAATATCCGACTCACTGGATCCAAAACTAAGGAACAAAAGGGAGAGCCCTGCATCAGACCTGGCTCTCTCCCTGACTGCTCAGCCTATGCAAAAATCCCAATGGTAGATGATCGCATATCCTCGTACCTCGACTGTATAACACCTGAACACCCTATAATAGTGAGGGGACACGGCCACCGGCTCCCTACACTTGATACGGAGGGAGTCAGGGTCACCTGGGATCCAGCAAACAGAAAAACACAAATGAATGAACAAAACTTATCTGTAGAAAACTCAGAAGTAGGATCAGCATGCACACACTCCAGGAAGGAATATAAACCGCAAAGTGAAGCAGGAAGGGATTTAAAGGGATGCAATCAGTGCAACTACATGACAGCTGAGAGAGGCTAACGAGAGAAAATGAAAGCAAAACAAAAGGAAGCTCGAGGAGGAGGTTCTGAAAGGCATCTGTCAGAGCTTCTCAGATGTCTGGTGGTGACAGGCCTATGATATACCTGCTTCCACAAAATTCTGATTAAGGAGTTTGATATACCTGCTTCCACAAAATACTGATTGAGGGCTGCAATATACCTGCTTCCACAAAATACTGAATAAGGGGTTCGCTATAACTGTTTCTACCAAATATTGATTGAGGCCTGTGATATACCTGCTATACCTGCTTCCACAAAATACTGATTAAGGGGTTCGATATAACTATTTCTACCAAATATTGATTGAGGGGTGCGATATACCTGCTTCAACAAAATACTGATTAAGGAGTTTGATATACCTGCTTCCACCAAATATTGATTGAGGCCTGCAATATATCTACTTCTACAAAATACTGATTAAGGGGTTTGATATACCTGCTTCCACCAAGTATTGATTGAGGCCTGCGATATACCTGCTTCCACATATACTGCTCTTCTCTAGAGACTTAGGCACAGGGTAATTTTGAAAATGACAGGCAGAGGAAGAGGCAGGCCATTCCACAGAGGTGGTAGGGGTCGGGCCGGTGCACCAGGCGGAAGCCTAAGTGGGAAGTTGGAGAAGGCACGTGCGATTACTTCAAAAGGGACACCAGAGTTGGTTGAGTGGCTCACTCACCCTTCCGCTTCTGCACCCTCCTCATCCTCTGTATCTGCACCCTCCTCACTCTCTGCTGTGTGCATATAACAAATACATGACCACAACCACCATAGACCCTCCACTCGAGTCAGAGGAATGCTTTCCCCATCCATTCCCAAACCTTACCGATGAGCAGCCATTCTTGACATCGGATGAGGAAGAGGAAGTAGCAACGGCCGCAGCCCAGATCAGCCCAAGAAGGGAGGTCCCTGCTGTTGATGCCTACTCTGAGATCTCAAATGTCAGTGGTGGTGAAGTTGACGATGATGACGTGTCGATGGACATCACATAGTGCCCACAAGAGAGGAAGAGGAGGGGAGTTCATAGAAATAGACTGAGCAGCAGAGAGGGAGGACGAGGAGAAGCAGGCCTGTTGCCATCTGCAGCCTGTGCTGTCTACGCATAAGACGTGGTAAGCCCAACACTCACCTAGGGACGACTGCCTTAACCCCTTAGGGACCCATGACGTACCGGTACGGCATGGTTCCCGAGTCCTTAAGGACCCATGACGTACCGGTACGTCATGTATAGTTCTGATAACCGCCGCCCGGCGGGCGGTGATCGGATCCCGGTGCCTGCTCAAATCATTGAGCAGGCACCTCGGCTAAATGCGCGGGGGGTTCTGTGGCCCCTCCGTGTCGGCGATCGTCGCAAACCGCAGGTCAATAGAGATGTCCGAACTATTCGCCGGCAAACAGTTCCCGGCGAACATAGCTTGTTCGCGTTTGCCGCAGCGGGCGAACATATGCGATGTTCGGTCCGCCCCCTATACATCATCATTGAATAAACTTTGACCCTGTACCTCACAGTCAGCAGACACATTCCAGACAATCAGCAGCAGACCCTCCCTCCCAGACCCTCCCACCTCCTGGACAGCATCCATTTTAGATTCATTTGGAAGCTGCATTCTTAGTGAGAGGAGGGACAGTGTAGCTGCTGCTGATTTAATAGGAAAATCGATAGCTAGGCAAGTGTATTCAGTGTCCACTGCAGTCCTGAAGGACTCATCTGATCTTTGCTGTAAGGACAGCACCCCCAAAAGCCCTTTTTAGGTCTAGAACATCAGCATATACTGTGCCCACTTGCCCAGTGCCACCACTCATATCTGGTGTCACAATAGCTTGCATTTAAAAAAAAACAAAAAAAATTTTTGGACTGTAATATGATAGCAGTCAGTTGCCTGCCTGCCAGCATGTGTGTCAGGCTCACAGCCCTGCAAGTGCATAGTGTCACCAGCGCAACTCATATCTGGTGTCACATTCGATTCCATTTAAAGAAAAAAAACTATTTTGACTGAATAAATAGCAGTCAGTTACACACGTGTATGTGTGTTTAAGGCCCAGTGCAGTGCATAGTGTCACTTTAGCGCCATTTACATCTGGTGTCACATTCGATTCCATTTAAGGAAAAAAAAACCTATTTTGACTGAATAAATAGCAGTCAGTTACACACGTGTATGTGTGTTTAAGGCCCAGTGCAGCGCATAGTGTCACTTCAGCGCCATTCATATCTGGTGTCACATTCGATTCCATTTAAAAGAAAAAAAACTATTTTGACTGAATAAATAGCAGTCAGTTACACACGTGTTTGTGTGTTTAAGGCCCAGTGCAGCGCATAGTGTCACTTCAGCGCCATTCATATCTGGTGTCACATTCGATTCCATTTAAAGAAAAAAAAAATTTTTGACTGAATAAATAGCAGTCAGTTACACACGTGTTTGTGTGTTTAAGGCCCAGTCCAGCTCATAGTGTCATTTCAGCGCCATTCATATCTGGTGTCACATTTGATTCCATTTAAAGAAATAAAACAATTTTGACTGAATAAATAGCAGTCAGTTGCACACACGTGTATGTGTGTTTAAGGCCCAGTGCAGCGCATAGTGTCACTTCAGCACCATTCATATCTGGTGTCACATTCGATTCCATTTAAAGAAAAAAATAAATTGTGACTGAATAAATAGCAGTCAGTTACACACGTGTATGTGTGTTTAAGGCCCAGTGCAGTGCATAGTGTCACTTCAGCACCATTCATATCTGGTGTCACATTCGATTCCATTTAAAGAAAAAAATAAATTGTGACTGAATAAATAGCAGTCAGTTGCACACACGTGTTTGTGTGTTTAAGGCCCAGCTGCAAGTTCATAATGTCACTTCAGCGCAACTCATATCTTGTGTCACAGTAGCTTGCACGCATAGTACAACTTAACTAATTTAAAAAAAATGACAGGCAGAGGCAGGTCACCCCGCAGGGGCCGTCGTGGTAGTGGTGCTGTGATTCCCTTTGGTACTAGACTAATGCCCAGTGTTCAGAGGCCACGTACCCTGAACTCGAAAAGTTCTGAGGACATAGTTGACTGGCTAACACAGGACACCCAATCTTCTACAGCTTCCGCTCGGAACCTTGACGCACCATCCTCCTCCAGCTCAGCTCCGGGCACCTCTCAAGTTACCACTCGGCCGCCTGCCGCCACCACCAACACTAGCACCACAGCCGCTTCACTTGATCTGTCAGAGGAGTTATTTACACATCAGTTGGAAGAAATGAGTGATGCGCAACCATTATTGCAAGAGGATGTAGATAACAGGGATATGTCTCAGTCAGGCAGCATTACACAGATGGACGTACGGTGTGATGATGATGATGTTGTACCCACTGCTGCTTCCTTGGCTAAGTTGTCAGATACAAGTGAAGCGGTTGATAATGACGATGTGTCCGTGGATGTCACGTGGGTGCCTGCTCGAATTGAAGAAGAACAGGGGGAAAGTTCAGATGGGGAGACAGAGAGGAGGAGGAGACGAGTTGGAAGCAGGGGGAGGTCATTGCAAGGAGGTAGTGGCACAGTCAGACAGCATGTATCAGCACCCGTGGTCAGCCAGACAGGACGCCAATCAACGCATGCTGTTGCCACCATCAGAATGCCGTCATTGCAAAGCTCAGCAGTGTGGCATTTTTTTTGTGTATCTGCCTCTGATAACAGCGATGCCATTTGCAACCTGTGCCAAAAGAAACGGAGTCGTGGGAAGTCCAACGCCCACCTATGTACAACTACTTTGCGAAGGCACATGATCTTACATCACAAACGCCTACGCCTATGGGATCAACACATGAGTAAAAGCAGCACACACACTCAAAGCAACCATCTCCTCCTGGTCCAGCATCTTCAGCCACATCAACCACTGCTGTCCTCCTTGCCCCCTCTGAACCACCTGCCACTCCGCCTCTCGCCTTGAGCAGTTCCTGCTCATCTGCCCACAGTCAGGTGTCTGTCAAGGACATGTTTAAGCTTAAGAAGCCAATGTCACAAAGTCACCCCCTTGCCCGGCGTCTGACAGCTGGCTTATCGGAACTCTTAGCCCGCCAGCTTTTACCATACAAGCTGGTGGAGTCTGAGGCCTTCAAAAAATTTGTAGCTATTGGGACACCGCAGTGGAAGGTACCCGGCCGAAATTTCTTTGCACAAAAGGCAATCCTCAACCTGTACTCGATTGTGCGAAAGGAAGTCATGGCATGTCTGGCACACAGTGTTGGGGCAAGGGTCCATCTGACCACTGATACCTGGTCTTCAAAGCACGGTCAGGGCAGGTATATCACCTACACTGCGCATTGGGTAAACCTGCTGATGGCTGCCAAGCATGGAATGCGTGGCTCTGCAGAGGAGTTGGTGACACTGCCACGACTTGCAGGCAGGCCTGCTGCCACCTCCTCTACTCCTCCTACTCCATCCTCTTCCATAACCTCCTCGGCTGAGTCCTCTTCTGCTGCTGCGTCTTGCTCCACATCAACGGCACCCCCCCAGCTCCCCAGGGGCTATTCAAAATCCCAGATACAACAGTGTCACGCAGTCTTGGGGTTGACTTGCCTGAAAGCAGATAGTCACACTGGACCAGCACTTCTGTCCACCCTGAACGCACAGGTGGATCAGTGGCTGACTCCGCACCAACTGGAGATTGGCAAAGTGGTGTGTGACAATGGAAGCATTTTGTTGGCGGCATTGAATTTGGGCAAGTTGTCACATGTGCCGTGCATGGCACATGTGTGTAATCTGATCATACATCACTTTGTGCATAAGTACCCAGGTTTACAGGACGTCCTCATACAGGCCAGGAAGGTGTGTGGCCATTTCAGGTGTTCCTACACGGTCATGGCGCACTTTTCAGACATTCAGCGCCGAAACATGCCAGTGAGGCCCTTGATTTGCGACAGCCCGACATTTTGGAATTCAACACTCCTAATGTTCGACCGCCTGCTCCAACAAGAAAAAGCCGTCAACGAGTATTTGTATGACCGGGGTGCTAGGAGAGCCTCTGCGGAGCTGGGAATTTTTTTGCCACGTTACTGGACGCTCATGCGCAATGCCTGTAGGCTCATGCGTCCTTTTGAGGAGGTGACAAACCTAGTCAGTCGCACCAAAGGCACCATCAGCGACATCATCCCATTTGTTTTCTTCCTGGAGCGTGCCACCAGAAACAGCCTTATCAGCATCGCTTGCTGGACCTACGGCAATGCTGGAAGAGGAGTCTGAGGAGGAGGAGTCAGAGGAGGAATGTGGCTTTGAGGAGGAGAAAGACCAACCACAGCAGGCATCCCAGGGTGCTCGTTGTCACTTATCTGGTACCCATGGTGTTGTACGTGGCTGGGGGGGGGGGAAGAACAGACCTTCAGTGAGATCAGTGAGGACGAGGAACGGGACATGAGGAGCTCGGCATCCAACCTTGTGCAAATGGGGTCTTTCATGCTGTCGTGCCTGTTGAGGGACCCTCGTATAAAAAGGCTGAAGGAGAACGACCTGTACTGGGTGGCCACGCTACAAGACCCCTGGTATAAGCAGAAAGTGCCTGAAAGGTTACCAAATTACCGGAAGTCGGAAAGGATGCAGCAGTTCCAAAATAAATTAAAAAGTATGCTTTACACAGCGTATAAGGGTAATGTCACAGCACAACGGGAATCTAACGGGAAGAGGTGAAAGTAATCCTCCTCCTATCACCACCACGCCGGCAAGGACAGGATGCTTTACAGACGTGTTGTTGATGGAGGACATGCAGAGCTTTTTAAGTCCTACGCATCGTCACAGCGCTTCGGGGTCCACCCTCAGAGAACGACTTGACCGACAGGTAGCAGACTACCTCGCCTTAACTGCAGATATCGACACTCTGAGGAGCGATGAACCCCTTGACTACTGGGTGTGCAGGCTTGACCTGTGGCCTGAGCTATCCCAATTTGCGATAGAACTTCTGGCCTGCCCTGCTTCAAGTGTCCTTTCAGAAACGACCTTCAGTGCAGCAGGAGGTATTGTCACTGAGAAGAGAAGTCGCCTAGGTCAAGAAAGTCTAGATTACCTCACCTTTATTAAGATGAATGAGGGATGGATCCCAAAGGGACTGACAGTGGATGATACATTCGACTAAAAAAGGCCTGATGACTGAGATGAGCTGCCTTGGGCTCAAAATGGTCCACACGCTGCTGTATTTTATCTCTGAATGCCGGATGACTTGCGTCACTTATCCGCCACCAACTAGAGTTCAAGCCGCAATGTTTTAGGGCACTTTCTGCCTTGGAAACATACATTTTTCTGGCCGCTGGTGCTGCACTGTGGCTTCAAAAACCAAACAAAAAAAAAAGGCACATACATGTGTCAAATTCCCCTTCGTGATCGTTACCTTGTGGTGAAGGAGCTTGCGTATCACAATGAAGCGACCACCTCTATGAGTGTGTTGGCAATGGCAATGTTGGCACACCCCAGATGATAAGGTCGTTGCTTCATTGTGAACAGACCAAAAGCGATCGGCTGGATAATTTTGCATAGAAAAAAACATTAATTTTCTTTGTGATCATCTAAGGTGATCATTAAAGCCTACTAGGCCAGCAATGGGCCCACACTGCAGAATCATTGTTTTCTGGGTCACTTAACTGTCACTGAACTACCTCAGCACGACCATAGGCTTTGAAAAAACCCATCGCCTGCAATCTCCCAAACATGCGCACGAGCACAGTCATCACTACACAAAGATTGACGCATAGAGGAATACAATTTATGTCATGAGTGTGTCAACTATTGACAACTCTTTGCGGTTGTCTAAAATCTATTCCTGATAGGGGACGTAACAGGAATTAATCTGATAGGAATAGTACTACTTAACACACAACACATATTGGGATTGCACAGTACATTACACAGCGCACGTGCAGTGCCCCAAATTGGAATTAAGAGGACCGACCAAGCATCTTTTTCCATCTCCCGGTTCCTAAAATCGATGCCATATACACGCCCCCCGATAGGGGACATAACAGGGATTAAACTGATAAGAATAGTACTACTTAACACGCCGCTCATATCTGGTGGCACATCCGATTGCACACGCAGTGCCCCAAATTTGAAGTAGGAGGACCGACCAAGCATCTTTTTCCATCTCCCGGTTCCTAAAATCGATGCCATATACACGTCCCCTGATAGGGAACGTAACGGGGATTAAACTGATAAGAATAGTACCTACTTAACACGCCACTCATATCTGGTGGCACATTCGATTGCACGCTCAGTGCCCAAAATTTGAAGTAGGAGGACCGACCAAGCATCTTTTTCCAACTCCCGATTCCTAAAATTGATGCCATATACACGTCCCCTGATAGGAATAGTACTATTTAACACACCTTATAATAATATTATTAATAATAATAATAATAATAGTGGACGTAACAGGGATTAAACTGATAGGAATAGTACTACTTAACACACCTTATAATAACGCAGAGAGAGGTGACGGTGGTGCCATCGGGTCCCCATGGGGCTGTAGGGGGGACCCGATGGCATGGAAGGCTCCGCATGTCCTCCATCAACAACACGTCTGTAAAGCATCCTGTCCTTGCCAGTGTGGTTGTGATAGGAGGAGGATTACTTTCACCTCTTCCCGTTAGATTCCCGTTGTGCTGTGACATTACCCTTATACGCTGTGTAAAGCAAACTTTTTAAAAATAAAGTTTTCCTGATTTTTTTTTTAAGTTTCAAGTAAAAATAAACAAAACGTAATTTTCCCCAAATAAAGTAAAAAAAAAAATTGGTAACGAATAGGGGATAAAAAAAAGGATACATATTAGGTAGCGCCATTTCCATATCAACCGGCTCTATAAACATATCACATGACCTAACCCCTGAGATGAACACCGTATAAAATAAAAAATAAACACTGCGCTAAATAAACCATTTTTTGTCACCTTACATCACAAAAAGTGTAATAGCAAGCGATCAAAAAGTCATATTCACCCCAAAATAGTGACAATCAAACCTTCATTTCATCCCGCAAAAATATTTATATAAATATATATTATAAGATATTATTGTATAAAACTTACATAAATAAAAAAAAGTATAAATATTAGGTATTGCCACATCCGTATCGACCGGCGGCTCTATAAAAATATCATATAACCTAACCCCTCAGATGAACACCGTAAAAATTTTTTAATAAAAACTCTGCTAAATAAACAATTTTTTGTCACCTTTCATCACAAAAAGTGTAATAGCAAGCAATAAAAAAGTCACACGCACCCCAAAATAGTGCCAATAAAACCGTCATCTCATCCCGCAAAAATCATACCCTACCTAAGGTAATCTCCCAAAAACTGAAAAAATGATGGCTCTCAGACTATGGAAACACAAACATGATTTTTTTTGCTCAAAAAAAGAAATCATTGTGTAAAACTTACATAAATAAAATAAAAAGGATACATATTAGGTATTGCGTGCATCCGTGACAACCTGGTCTATAAAAATATCACATGATCTAACCTGTCAAATGAATGTTGTAAATAACAAAAAATAAAAACGGTGCCAAAACAGCTATTTCTTGTTATCTTGCCTCAGAAAAAGTGCAATATAGAGCAATCAAAAATCATATGTACCCTAAACTAGTACCAACAATACTGCCACCCTATCCTGTAGTTTCTAAAATGGGGTTACTTTTTTGGAGTTTCTACTCTAGGGGTGCATCAAGGGAGCTTCAAATGGGACATGGTGTAAAAAAACCAGTCCAGCAAAATCTGCCTTCCAAAAACCGTATTGCATTCCTTTCCTTCTGCGCCCTGACGTGTGCCCGTACAGCTGTTTACAACCACATATGGGGTGTTTTGAAAATTTCTGAAAAATTTCAATATTTGCTTCTAAACTTCTAAGCCTTGTAACAGCCCCCAAAAATTAAATATAATTCCCATAATGATCCAAACATGAAGTAGACATATGGGGAATGTAAAGTAATAACTATTTTTGGAGGTATTACTATGTATTATAGAAATAGAGTAATTGAAACTTGGAAATTTGCTATTTTTTTATTTTTTGGGGAAAATTTGCTATTTTTTATAAATAAAACATTTTTTTTTTTACTTCATTTTACCAGTGTCATGAAGTACAATATGTGACGAAAAAACTATCTCAGAATGGCCTGGATAATTTAAAGCGTTTTAAAGTTATCAGCACTTAAAGTGGCACTGGTCAGATTTGTAAAAAATGGCCAAGTCCTTAAGATGAAATAGGGCCGAGTCCTTAAGGGGTCTTAAGGACCCCAGTAGGAGCAACACCGTCAGAACCCACAAAGCCACACTCCTGGCAGTCCACGTCCTGCCTCTTCTCCTTTTCCTCTCTCCTCCCATTTGTCCTCTACTGCACCTTCCACCATGCCGTCGTAGCGTTCATCTTTCAGAAGGCAGACTCCCGTGGACCAAATGTTCGAGCGTAAAAAGTTGATGACACCAGATAACCATGCCCAACCCTGCTAGCCGCCAACTACTGCCATATAAACTGGTGGACTCGGAGGCCTTTAGAAAATTTGTGGCCATTGGCAAACCGCAATGGAAGGTCCCTGGAAGGAAATATTTATCCCAGAAGGGCATCCTAAAGCTATATGGCCACGTTCGGTGGAAAGTGAATATATCTCTGCAACACAGTGTCGGTGCCAAGATACATTTGACTACAGACATGTGGTCTAGCAAACACTGGCAGGGAAGGTACATAACTTTTGCTGCCCACTGAGTAAACCTTCTGACGGCTGTCAAGCATTAAACTCGTGGCTCCCGTGTGAATTGGGTGTTACCACCAAGGATTGTATGCAGGCCTGCCTCTTCTCCTCCTATTCCATCCTTTGTCTCCTCCTCTGCTGACTCCTCCTTTTTAACTGCTACCGCCTCTTCCACTGCGCCCCTCAAGCTTCCCAGAACTTATTTGACGTCCCAAGTGAGATGTTGCCATGCTGTGCTGCGGCTGTTATGTCTGGAAGCCAAGAGCCACACTAATCCTGCACTGCTTTCAGCTCTGCGGTCAAAGACTGATCAGTGTCTAACCCCGCTCAAATTGACAGTTGGTAAAGTGGTGTGAGACAACAGTGCCAATCTGCTGAGCCCGCTGAAACAGGGCAAAATGACACACGTGCCGTGCTTGCCACACGTCCTGAACTTAGTTGTGCAGCGATTCTTTGCCAAATACCCCGGGGTTCAGGACGTCTGGTGGCAGGCCGTGAAAATCTCTGGCCATTTTAGAAGTTCTTACACGGCAATGGCTTGCCTTGCTGACGTTAAGCGGCGAAACCACTTGCCCGTCAGACGTCTGGTTTGTGACTGCCTGATTCGCTGGAACTCCACCTTGTATATGCTTAATAGGCTGATCCAGCAGTAACAAGCCGTTGATGACTCCCTGTATGAACTCTGCAGCAGGACAGGTTCTGAGGAGCTTGGTTTCTTTTCACCATGCCAGAGGCTGCTCATGTGCGACACATGCAGACTTCTGCGGCCATTTGATGAGATCACCAAACTGGTCAGTCGCAGCCAGGGCTCCATCAGTGACATCGTACCTTACGCCTTCTTTCTGGAGCAAGCATTGCTTTGTGTCATTGATCAAGCCATCAAGGAGCTGGAGCAGGAAGATGAGGAAGTCGCAATGCTGGATGAATTCCCAGGGAGGGCAACGCCATCTGAGACAAGTCAGCAGGAGATTGTGGAGAGGAGTCAGAGGAGGATGGTGGCTGGGGAGGGAGGAGGAGCAAGAGCAGTGTTTGATGGGGACTTTAAACTTTTCTGGGATCCCTGGTGTTGGCTGAGGAAAGGAGACTCAGGATGACATTCTCCTGGGCGATGATCAGGAACCAGGGTGCTCCACCTCTTCTAATTTAGTGCAAATTGGGGCCTTCATGCTCCAGTGTTTGTAAAGGGACCCCCGTCTAAAAAGCATAAAGGGCAAGGACCAGTTGCAACAGACTTAGACCGCATAGATCTCAGAGGAATTCAACACCTGTGACGACCACGTGTAATTGAATTTATTCATGCCAGCCCACACATGTAAGCCACCACCCAAAACAAAGAATGGTCCTTGTCTTATGTATATACAGTGGCATAAAAAGGACTTTTCTGTCAGGTAAATTCCTTATTTTTTGGGCCTATTCGCCAATGGCCTACAGTAAATTTTTTATCCAGTGACTGCCTAATGTACCTCCAGACACATAATCACAAGTTCATTTCTGTCAGGTGAATGCTAAATTTTGGTGCCTATACTGGCAGACAGTAAAATTTCTGTCCAGTGACCGCCTAATATACCTCCAGCCACATCATCACAAGTTCTTTTCTGTCATTTTAATGCCTAATTTTTGGGGCCTGTACTGGCCTACAGTAAAATTTGTATCCAGTGATCGCCTAATGTACCTCCAGCCACATCATTACAAGTTATTTTGTGTCAGGTAAATGCCTAATTTTTGGGGCCTGTACTCTTGAGGCCTACAGTAAAATTTGTTTCCAGTGACCGCTTAATGTACCTCCAGACAAATCATCACAAGTTCTTTTCTTTCAGGCAAAAACATTTGCAGCCTGCGCTGCATTTCTGACAGTCCCATAAAACTGTTAAATACCGCTGTTACAAAGTCAGTCGAAAAAAAGCTCACTTTTTGTACTAGATAGTACATTTGCGGCCTGCGCTTCATTTCTGACAATCCAATAAAAACGTTAAATACTGCTGGTACATTGTCAGTTTAAAAAACCTCACATTTTGTGCTAGATAGTACATTTGTGGCCTGCGCTGTATTTCTGACAGTCCAATAAAACCGTTGAATAGTGCTGGTACATTGTCGGTTGAAAAAAGAAAAACTTTCTGTGCTAGATAGTACATTTGCTGCCTGAGCTGCATTTCTGACAGTCCACTAAAACCGTTAAATACTGCTGGTACATTGTCGGTTGAAAAAAAACTAACTTTTTGTGCTAGATCATACATTTGCGGCTTGCACTGCATTTCTGACAGTCCAATAAAACCGTTAAATACTGCTGTTACATTGTCAGTTGTAAAAAAAAACTAACTTTTTGTGCTAGATAGTACATTTGCGGCCTGCGCTGCCTTTCTGACCGTCCAATAAAACCGTTAAATACTGCTGTTACATTGCTAGTTAAAAAGTACACTTTTTGTGCTAGATAGTACATTTGCAGCTTGCACTGCATTTCTGACAGTCCAATAAAACTGTTAAATACTGTTGTTACATTGTCTTTCATAGAAAACTCACTTTTTGAGCTAGATAGTACATTTGCGGCATGCGCTGCATTTCTGACAGTCTAATTAAACTGTGAAATACTGCTGTTATATTGTTGTTTGAAAAAAAACACCCTTTTTGTGCTAGATAGTACATTTATGGCCTGCATTGCATTTCTGACAGTCCACTAAAACTGTTAAATACTGCTGTTACATTGTTGTTTGTAAAAAAAACTAACTTTTTGTGCTAGATAGTACATTTGCGGCCTGCACTGCATTTCTGACAGTCCAATAAAACCATTAAAAACTGCTGTTACGTTGTTGGTTGAAAAAAACTCACTTTTTGTGCTAGATAGTACATTTGCAGCCATTGCTGCATTTCTGACAGTCCACTAAAACTGTTAAATACTGCTGTTACATTGTTGGTTGAAAAAAGTACACTTTTTGTGCTAAATAGTACATTTGCAGCCTGCGCTGCATTTTTGACAGTCCAATAAAACTGTTAAATACTGTTATTACATGTCAGTTGAAAAAAAACTCACTTTTTGTGCTAGTTACAATACATTTAGTTTAGTACATTTAGTACATTTTAGTTAGTACATTTGCAGCTATTGCTGCATTTCTGACAGTCCACTAAAACTGTTAAATACTGCTGTTACATTGTTGGTTGAAAAAAGTACACTTTTTGTGCATTGATAGTACATTTGAGGCCTGCACTGCATTTCTGACAGTCCAATTAAACTGTTAAATACTGCTGTTATATTGTTGTTTGAAAAAAAACACCCTTTTTGTGCTAGATAGTACATTTGCAGCCTGCATTGCATTTCTGACAGTCCAATAAAACCGTTAAATACCGCTGGTACATTGTCGGTTGAAAAAAAAACTAAATTTTTATTCTAGATCATACATTTGCGGCTTGCACTGCATTTCTGACAGTCCAATAAAACCGTTAAATAGTGCTGTTACACTGGCGGTTGTAAAAAAAACTAACTTTTTGTGCTAGATAGTACATTTGCGGCCTGCATTGCATTTTTGACAGTCCAATAAAACCTTTAAATACTGCTGTTACATTGTTGGTTGAAAAAAGAAATCACTTTTTGTGCTAGACAGTAGATTTGCGGCCTGCACTGCATTTCTGACAGTCCCATAAAACTGTTAAATACTGCTGTTACATTGTCAGTAGAAAAAAACTCACTTTTTGTACTAGATAGTACAAACCGGATTCCCAAGAAGTTGGGACACTAAACAAATTGTGAATAAAAACTGAATGCAATGATGTGGAGATGGCAAATATCAATATTTTATTAGTAATAGAACGTAGATGACAGATCAAACGTTTAATCCGAGTAAATATCATTTTAAAGGAAAAATATGTTGATTCAAATTTTCACGGTGTCGTCAAATCACAAAAAAATTGGGACAAGTAGCAATAAGAGGCTGGAAAAAGTATATTAGAGCATAACAAAGAGCTGTAAGACCAATTAACACTAATTTGGTCAATTGGCAACATGATTGGGTATAAAAAGAGCTTCTCAGAGTGGCAGTGTCTCTCAGAAGCCAAGATGGGTAGAGGATCACCAATTCCCACAATGTTGAGCAGAAAGATAGTGGAGCAATATCAGAAAGGTGTTACCCAGCGAAAAATTGCAAAGACCTTGCATCTATCATCATCAACTGTGCATAACATCATCCGAAGATTCAGAGAATCTGGAACAATCTCTGTGCATAAGGGTCAAGGCTGTAAAACCATACTGGATGCCTGTGATCTCCGGGCCCTTAAACGACACTGCACCACAAACAGGATTGCTACTGTAAAGGAAATCACAGAATGAGATTCAGAATTAAGAAACCCTTGTCAGTGAACACAATCCACCGTGCCATCCGCCGTTGCCAGCTGAAACTCTACAGTGCAAAGAAGAAGCCATTTCTAAGTAAGATCCACAAGCTCAGGCGTTTTTACTGGGCCAGGGATCATTTTAAATGGAGTGTGGCAAAATGGAAGACTGTTCTGTGGTCAGACGAGTCACGATTCGAAGTTTTTTTTGGAAATCTGGGACGCCATGTCATCCGGACCAAAGAGGACAAGGAGAACCCAAGTTGTTATCAGCGCTCAGTTCAGAACCCTGCATCTCTGATAGTATGGGGTTGCATGAGTGCGTGTGGCATGGGCAGCTTGCATGTCTGGAAAGGCACCATCAATGCAGAAAAATATATTCAGGTTCTAGAACAACATATGCTCCCATCCAGACGTCATCTCTTTCAGGGAAGACCCTGCATTTTTCAACAAGATAATGCCAGACCACATTCTGCATCAATCACAACTTCATGGCTGCGTAGAAGAAGGATCCGGGTACTGAAATGGCCAGTCTGCAGTCCAGATCTTTCAGCTATAGAGAACATTTGAAGCATCATAAAGAGGAAGGTGCAACAAAGAAGGCCCAAGACGATTGAACAGTTAGAGGCCTGTATTAGACAAGAATGGGAGAGCATTCCTATTTCTAAACTTGAGAAACTGGTCTTCTTGGTTCCCAGACGTCTGTTGAGTGTTGTAAGAAGAAGGGGAGATGCCACACAGTGGTGAAAATGGCCGTGTCCCAACTTTTTGGGGATTTGTTGACACCATGAAATACTGATTCAACATATTTTTCCCTTAAAATGGTACATTTTCTCAGTTTAAACTTTTGTTCCGTGATTTATGTTTTATTCTGAATAAAATATTAGAAGTTGGCACCTCCATATCATTGCATTCAGTTTTTATTCACGATTTGTATAGTGTCCCAACTTTTTTGGAATCCGGTTTGTACATTTGTGGCCTGCACTTAATCTCTGACAGTCCAATAAAACCCTTAAATACTGCTGTTAGTGTCGGTTGAAAAAAAAAATCACTTTTTGTGCTAGATAGTACATTTGCTGCCCGAGCTGCATTTCTTACAGTCCAATAAAACCCTTAAATACTGCTGTTACATTGTTGGTTGAAAAAATGTACACTTTTTGTGCTATATAGTACATTTGCAGCCATCGCTGCATTTCTGACAGTGCACTAAAACCAATAAATACTGCTGTTACATTGTTGGTTAAAAAAAGTACACTTTGTGCATTGATAGTACATTTGTGGCTTGCGCTGCATTTCTGACAGTCCAATAAAACTGAAAAATACTGTTGTTACATTGTCTTTCATAGAAAACTCTATTTTTTCCTAGAAGGTACATTTGCGGCCTGCACTGCATTTCTGACAGTCTAATTAAACAGTTAAATACTGCTGTTATATTGTTGTTTGAAAAAAACACCCTTTTTGTGCTGGATCATACATTTGCAGCTTGCACTGCATTTCTGACAGTCCAATAAAACAGTTAAATAGTGCTGTTACATTGTCGGTTGTAAAAAAAAATAACTTTATGTGCTAGATAGTACATTTGTGGCCTGCGCTGCATTTCTGACAGTCCACTAAAACTGTTAAATACTGTTGTTACATTGTCTTTCATAGAAAACTCACTTTTTGAGCTAGATAGTACATTTGCGGCTTGCACTGCATTTCTGACAGTACAATAAAACACTTATATAGTGCTGTTACATTGTCGGTTGTAAAAAAAATAACTATGTGCTAGATAGTACATTTGTGGCCTGCGCTGCATTTCTGACAGTCCACTAAAACCATTAAAAACTGCTGTTACGTTGTTGGTTGAAAAAAGTACACTCTTTGTGCTGGATAGTAAATTTGCGGCCTGTGCTGCATTTCTGACAGTCCAATAAAACCGTTAAATACTGCTGGTACATTGTCGGTTGAAAGAAAATCACTTTTTGTGCTAGATCATACATTTGCGGCTTGCACTGCATTTCTGACAGTCCAACAAAACCGTTAATTAGTGCTGTTACATTGTTGGTTGAAAAAAGTACACTTTTTGTGCTAGATAGTACATTTGCGGCTTGCGCTGCATTTCTGACAGTCCAATTGAACTGTTAAAAACTGCTGTTATATTGTTGTTTGAAAAAAACACCCTTTTTGTGCTAGATCGTACATTTGCGGCCTGCGCTGCATTTCTGACAGTCCCATAAAACTATTAAATACTGCTGTTACATTGTCAGTCGAAAAAAAAACTCACTTTTGCGGCCTGCGCTTAATCTCTGACAGTCTAATAAAACCCTTAAATACAGCTGTTACATTGTGGGTTAAAAAAATAACTTTTGGTGCTAAATAGTACATTTTCTGCCTGAGCTGCATTTCTGACAGTCCACTAAAACCGTTAAATACTGCTGTTACATTGTTGGTTGAAAAAGAGTACACTTTTTGTGCTAGATCATACATTTGCGGCTTGCACTGCATTTCTGACAGTCCAATAAAACCATTAAATAGTGCTGTTACATTGTTGGTTGTAAAAACACCTAACTTTTTGTGCTAGATAGTACATTTGTGGCCTGCGCTGCATTTCTGACAGTCCACTAAAACCATTAAAAACTGCTGTTACGTTGTTGGTTGAAAAAAGTACCCTCTTTGTGCTAGATAGTACATTTGCGGCCTGCAATGCATTTCTGACAGTCCAATTAAACTGTTAAATAATGCTGTTATATTGTTGTTTGAAATAAACACCCATTTTGTGCTAGATAGTACATTTGCAGCCTGAATTGCATTTCTGACAGTCCAATAAAACCGTTAAATACTGCTGTAACATCGTTGGTTGAAAAAAGAAATCACTTTTTTGTGCTAGATAGTACATTTGCGGCCTGCGCTGCATTTCTGACAGTCCCATGAAACTGTTAAATACTGCTGTTTCATTGTCAGCTGGACAAAAACTCACTTTTTACACTAGATTGTACATTTGCGGCCTGCGCTGTATTTCTGACAGTCCAATAAAAACGTTAAATACTGCTGGTACATTGTCGGTTGAGAAAATCTCACTTTTTTGTGCTAGATAGTACGTTTCTGGCATGCGCTGTGTATTACTGACAGTCTGATAAAACTGGTAAATAGTGATAGTAGATTGTTGGTTGAAAAAAGTACACTTTTTGTGCTAGATAGTACATTTGCGGATTGCGCTGCATTTCTGACAAATCAATTAAACTGTTAAATACTGTTGTTACAATGTCTTTCATAGAAAACTACATTTTTATGCTAGATAGTACATTTGCGGCCTGCACTGCATTTCTGACAGTAAAATAAAACTGTTAAATACTGCTGTTACATTGTTGGTTGAAAAAAAACACCCTTTTTGTGATAGATAGTACATTTGCAGCCTGAATTGCATTTTTTGACAGTCCAATAAAACTGTTAAATGCTGCTATTACATTGTCAATTGAAAAAAACTCACTTTTTGTGCTAGATAATACATTTGCAGTCATAGCTGCCTTTCTGACAGTCCACTAAAACAGTTAAATACTGCTGTTACATTGTTGGTTTAAAAAAGTACACTTTTTGTGCTAGATAGGACAATTGTTACCTGCGCTGCATTTCTGACAATTCAATAAAAACGTTAAACACTGCTAGTACATTGTGGTTAAAAAAACTCTCATTTTTTGTGCTAGATAGTACATTTGCGGCCTGCACTGCATTTCTGACAGTAAGATAAAACTGGTAAATACTGCTGTTACATTGTTGGTTGAAAAAAAATATCACTTTTTGTGCTAAATAGTACATTTGCCACCTGCGCTGCATTTCTGACAGTCCACTAAAACCGTTAAATACTGCTGTTACATTGTTAGTTAAAAAAGTACACTTTTTTTGCTAAATAGTACATTTGAGGCCTGCGCTGCATTTCTGACAGTCCAATAAAACTGTTAAATACTTCTGGTAACTTGTTGGTTGAAAAAAGTTAACTATTTGTGCTAGATAGTACATTTTCGGCCTGTGCTGCATTTCTGACAGTCCAATAAAACTGTTAAATACTGTTGTTACATTGTCTTTCATAGAAAACTCAATTTTTGTGCTAGATAGTACATTTGCGGCCTGCACTGCATTTCTGACAGTCCAATTAAACAGTTAAATACTGCTGTTACATTGTCGGTTGAAAAAAAAAACTTTTTGTGCTAGATAAAACATTTGCGGCTTGCACTGCATTTCTGACAGTCCAATAAAACTGTTAAATAGTGGTGTTACGTTGTTGGTTGTAAAAAAAAAATAACTTTTTGTGCTAGATAGTACATTTGTGGCCTGCGCTGCATTTCTGACAGTTTACTAAAACCAGTAAAAACTGCTATTACATTGTTTGTTGAAAGAAGTACACTCTTTGTGCTGGATAGTACATTTGCGGCCTGTGCTGCATTTTTGACAGTCCAATAAAACTGTTAAATACTGCTATTACATTGTCATTTAAAAAAACTCACTTTTTGTGCTAGATAGTACATTTGCAGCCATCGCTGCATTTCTGACAGTCCACTAAAACCGTTAAATACTGCTGTTACATTGATGGTTGAAAAAAGAACACTTTTTGTGCTAGATAGTACATTTGCTGCCTGCGCTGCATTTCTGACCGTCCAATAAAAACGTTAAATACTGTTGGTATATTGTCGGTTGAAAAAAAATATCACTTTTTGTGCTAAATAGTACATTTGCCACCTGTGCTGCATTTCTGACACACTACTAAAACCGTTAAATACTGCTGTTAAATTGTTAGTTAAAAAAGTACACTTTGTGCTAGATAGTACATTTGCGGCTTGCACTGCATTTCTGACAGTCCAATAAAACTGTTAAATACTGTTGTTACATTGTCTTTCATAGAAAACTCACTTTTTGTGCTAGATAGTACATTTGCGGCCTGCGCTGCATTTCTGACAGTCTAATTAAACTGTGAAATACTGCTGTTATATTGTTGTTTGAAAAAAACACCCTTTTTGTGCTAGATATAACATTTGCAGCCATTGCTGCATTTCTGACAGTCCACTAAAACCATTAAATACTGCTGTTACATTGTTGGTTGAAAAAAGTACACTTTTTGTGTATTGATAGTACATTTACGGCCAGCACTGCATTTCTGACAGTCCAATTAAACTGTTAAATACTGCTGTTATATTGTTGTTTGAAAAAGAACACCCTTTTTGTGGTAGATAGTACATTTGCGGCCTGCGTTGCATTTCTGACAGTCCCATAAAACTGTTAAATACTGTTATTACATTGTCAGTTGAAAAATAACTCACTTTTTGTGCTAAATAGTACATTTGCAGCCATTGCTGCATATCTGACAGTCCACTAAAACTGTGAAATACTGCTGTTACATTGTCAGTCGAAAAAAACTAACTTTTTGAGCATTGATAGTACATTTGCGGCCTGCGCTTCATTTCTGATAGTCCAATAAAACCTTTAAATACTGCTGTTACATTGTCAGAGTAAAAAAAATCTCTTTTTGTGCTAAATCGTACATTTGCAGCTTGCACTGCATTTCTGACAGTCCAATAAAACCGTTAAATAGTGCTGTTACATTGTCAGATTTAAAAAAAAAAAATCACTTTGTGTGCTAGATAGTACATTTGCGGCCATCGCTGCATTTCTGACAGTCCATTAAAACCATTAAAAACTGCTGTTACATTGTTGGTTAGGAAAAGTACACTTTGTGCTGGATAGGACAATTGCTGCCTGCACTGTATTTCTCAAGGAAAATCCCAGCAGTCGTGTCTTCTCAATCAATCGAATATTTTTATTTCAACAAAGAAATGTCCACAATCCTGGACGCGTTTCGGCAAGCATGCCTTCATCAACAGGTACAGATATACATAATGATCTAGTTTATATAAGGGAATAAACTCCTCCCCCTATGAAAACCTCACCTACTCCCATTATCCACACAGGTGATGGGAGTGGTCCATAATTAACAAAGAAACACCCATCATTAACACTTTATATGGGTCTGTGTCTCAGACTTAATTTCACAATGACAAATATACAAAAAAACAATTCAAAAAGTATACTGTGTTTATAGATACTGTTATGCCATATATTGCCAGGTATTAGATCCCTCACCGAATATAAGAAGTCTGAAAAAATAAAAATAGAAATGTAAGTGTTATATTTACTAAATATGCATAATGTCATAATCCCTATTAAGGCCTCTGGGATATAAGGTATCCAATGTATGGATCCAATATGCCTCTCTGCGCAACAGCAACTTCTTCAGATCACCTCCTCTCCTAGGTCTTTTAACCTGTTCCAGTACTTGAAACCTCAACTGTGCTATCCCATGTTTGCACTGTTCAAAATGAAATGGGATAGGTAACAATAAGTTTTTGGTGCGGATAGTGGATTTATGTTTCCCAATGCGATCCCTAATTGTCTGTGTAGTCTCCCCAATATATAATAAGCCACAAGGGCATTTTTATCAAGTATATCACATTAGTGGATTCACATGTGAAAAAACCTTCAATCGAAAAAGGCCGTCCACTATGGGGATGAAAAAATGTGGAACCTCTAATAATATGGGAACATTGGGAACAGTGCAAACATGGGAATGTGCCTTTACGTTGTGTCATTAATACTGATTGTTTCAAAGTCTTTTTTGTACTCCCAATATCTGAATGTACCAATTTATCCCTGTAACTCGAGTTCTTCTTGTTACATATCAATGGTAAATTCTTAAATTCATCAATAGTAGGATAAGCCTTCTGCAACAGAGGCCAATGTTTCCAGATAATATTGTCCAGTCTCTGGTTAAAGGGATGAAATTTATGTACTAATGCCACCCTAGATGATACATCTCTAGATGATTTATCAGGTTCAGTAAGTTTCATTTGTGTTTGATTCAGGATAGAACGGGGATAACCCCTTTGTTCAAACCGCTGAGTCATCTCACTCATCCTGACAAGTTGTATGTCAGGGTCAGATACAATACGCTGCACTCGCTGATACTGAGATTTAGGGATAGCTTTTTTCAATGCTGGTGGATGAGAGCTTGTGAAATGAAGAATGCTGTTTCTATCCGTATCCTTTCTGAATAAATCTGTCGACAATCTACCATATTGATCCTTTATCACTAACGTGTCCAGAAAGCTCACTTTTTCACTATCCTGAACCAATGTGAATTTCAGACCCTCATATGCATGGTTAAGGTGGTCAAGGAAGGTCGGGGAACAGAGGCGGGGAACCGCGATGGGGTCGAATGTGGCCCCGCCCTATGCAAATGCATATATGTCGCAATTTGAGGAATTAAAAATATATAATATCGTTTGGTTTTCTGATAATATCCTTATTTGGAAAAGATTTATTGACGACATTTTTTGCATATTGGCGGGGCCACATGAGACCCTTTTGACCTTCCTTGATCACCTTAACCATGCATATGAGGGTCTGAAATTCACATTGGTTCAGGATAGTGAAAAAGTGAGCTTTCTGGACACGTTAGTGATAAAGGATCAATATGGTAGATTGTCGACAGATTTATTCAGAAAGGATACGGATAGAAACAGCATTCTTCATTTCACAAGCTCTCATCCACCAGCATTGAAAAAAGCTATCCCTAAATCTCAGTATCAGCGAGTGCAGCGTATTGTATCTGACCATGACATACAACTTGTCAGGATGAGTGAGATGACTCAGCGGTTTGAACAAAGGGGTTATCCCCGTTCTATCCTGAATCAAACACAAATGAAACTTACTGAACCTGATAAATCATCTAGAGATGTATCATCTAGGGTGGCATTAGTACATAAATTTCATCCCTTTAACCAGAGACTGGACAATATTATCCGGAAACATTGGCCTCTGTTGCAGAAGGCTTATCCTACTATTGATGAATTTAAGAATTTACCATTGATATGTAACAAGAAGAACTCGAGTTACAGGGATAAATTGGTACATTCAGATATTGGGAGTACAAAAAAGACTTTGAAACAATCAGTATTAATGACACAACGTAAAGGCACATTCCCATGTTTGCACTGTTCCCAATGTTCCCATATTATTAGAGGTTCCACATTTTTTCATCCCCATAGTGGACGGCCTTTTTCGATTGAAGGTTTTTTCACATGTGAATCCACTAATGTGATATACTTGATAAAATGCCCTTGTGGCTTATTATATATTGGGGAGACTACACAGACAATTAGGGATCGCATTGGGAAACATAAATCCACTATCCGCACCAAAAACTTATTGTTACCTATCCCATTTCATTTTGAACAGTGCAAACATGGGATAGCACAGTTGAGGTTTCAAGTACTGGAACAGGTTAAAAGACCTAGGAGAGGAGGTGATCTGAAGAAGTTGCTGTTGCGCAGAGAGGCATATTGGATCCATACATTGGATACCTTATATCCCAGAGGCCTTAATAGGGATTATGACATTATGCATATTTAGTAAATATAACACTTACATTTCTATTTTTATTTTTTCAGACTTCTAATATTCGGTGAGGGATCTAATACCTGGCAATATATGGCATAACAGTATCTATAAACACAGTATACTTTTTGAATTGTTTTTTTGTATATTTGTCATTGTGAAATTAAGTCTGAGACACAGACCCATATAAAGTGTTAATGATGGGTGTTTCTTTGTTAATTATGGACCACTCCCATCACCTGTGTGGATAATGGGAGTAGGTGAGGTTTTCATAGGGGGAGGAGTTTATTCCCTTATATAAACTAGATCATTATGTATATCTGTACCTGTTGATGAAGGCATGCTTGCCGAAACGCGTCCAGGATTGTGGACATTTCTTTGTTGAAATAAAAATATTCGATTGATTGAGAAGACACGACTGCTGGGATTTTCCTTGAATATTCGTGGATTTTTTCCTATCCCGTGCAACGTGCAAAATTGAGTGAGTGCCGACTATTTTTTCTTATGCACTGTATTTCTGACAGTCCAATAAAACTGTTAAATAGTGCTGGTACATTGTCGGGTGAAAAAAATAAATCAGTTTTTGTGCTAGATAGTACATTTGCTGCCTGAGCTGCATTTCTGACAGTCCAATAAAACTGTTAAATACTGTTGCTACATTGTCTTTCATAGAAAACTAAATTTTTGTGCTAGATAGTACATTTACGGCCTTCACTGCATTTCCGACAGTCCAAATAAACAGTTAAATACTGCTGTTATATTGTTGTTTGAAAAAACACACCCTTTTTGTGCTAGATAGTACATTTGCGGCCTGCATTGCATTTCTGACAGTCCAATAAAACCGTCGAATACTGCTGATACATTGTCGGTTGGAAAAAAACCTAACTTTTTGTGCTAGATAGCACATTTGCAGCCATTGTTGCATTTCTGACAGTCAACTAAAACTGTTAAATACTGCTGTTACATTGTTGGTTGAAAAAATTACACTTTTTGTGCTAGATAATACATTTGTGGCCTGCACTGCCTTTCTGACAGTCCACTTAAACTGTTCAATTCTGCTGTTATATTGTTGCTGGAAAAAAACACCCTTTTTGTGCTAGATAGTACGTTTGCGGCCTGCATTGCATTTTTGACAGTCCAATAAAACCATTAAATACTGCTGGTACATTGTCGGTTGAAAAAAAGTACACTTTTTGAGCTAGATAGTACATTTGCGGCCTGCACTGCATTTCTGACAGTCCAATTAAACAGTTAAATACTGCTGTTATATTGTTGTTTGAAAAAAAACACCCTTTTTGTGCTAGATAGTACATTTGCGGCTTGCGCTGCATTTCTGACAGTCCAATAATACCGTTAAATAGTGCTGTTACGTTGTTAGTTGTTAAAAAAAAACTAACTTTTTGTGCTAGATAGTAAATTTGTGGCCTGCGCTGCATTTCTGACAGTTTACTGAAACCAGTAAAAACTGCTGTTACATTGTTGGTTGAAAGAATTACATTCTTTGTGCTGGATAGTACATTTGCGGCCTGCGCTGCATTTTTAACAGTCCAATAAAACGGTTAAATACTGCTATTACATAGTTCGTTGAAAAAAAGTACACTTTTTGTGCTAGATAGTACATTTGCAGCCATTGATGCATTTCTGACAGTCCAATAAAACTGTTGAATACTGCTGTTACATTGTTGATTGAAAAAAGTACACTTTTTGTGCTAGATAGTACATTTGCGGCCTGCGCTGCATTTTTGACAGTCTACTAAAACCGTTAAATACTGCTGTTACATTGTCTTTCATAGAAAACTCACTTTTTGTGCTAGATAGTACATTTGCGGCCTGCGCTGCATTTCTGACAGTCTAATTAAACTGTGAAATACTGCTGTTATATTGTTGTTTGAAAAAAAACACCCTTTTTCTGCTAGATAGTACATTTGCGGCTTGCACTGCATTTCTGACAGTCCAATAAAACCGTTAAATAGTGCTGTTACATTGTCGGTTGTAAAAAAAACAAATTTTTGTGCAAGATAGTACATTTGTGGCCTGCGCTGCATTTCTAACAGTCCAGTAAAACCATTAAATACTGCTATTACATTGTCAGTTGAAGAATAACTCACTGTTTGTGCATTGATAGTACATTTGCAGCCAGCACTGCATTTCTGACAGTCCAATTAAACTGTTAAATACTGCAGTTATATTGTTGTTTGAAAAAAAACCACCCTTTTTGTGCTAGATAGTACATTTGCGGCCTGCGTTGTATTTCTGACAGTCCCATAAAACTGTTAAATACTGCTATTACATTGTCAGTTGAAAAATAACTTACTTTTTGTGCTAAATAGTACATTTGCAGCCATTGCTGCATATCTGACAGTCCACTAAAACTGTGAAATACTGCTGTTACATTGTCAGTCGAAAAAAACGAACTTTTTGTGCATTGATAGTACATTTGCGGCTGCGCTTCATTTCTGATAGTCCAATAAAACCCTTAAATACTGCTGTTACATTGTCAGATTAAAAAAAAAATCACTTTTTGTGCTAGATAGTACATTTGCAGCCATCGCTGCATTTCTGACCGTTCACTAAAACCATTAAAAACTGCTGTTACATTGTTGGTTAGGAAAAGTACACTTTGTGCTGGATAGGAAAATTGCTGCCTGCACTGTATTTCTGACAGTCCAATAAAACTGTTAAATAGTGCTGGTACATTGTCGGGTGAAAAAAATAAATCACTTTTTGTGCTAGATAGTACATTTGCTGCCTGAGCTGAATTTCTGACAGTCCAATAAAACTGTTAAATACTGTTGTTACATTGTCTTTCATAGAAAACTAAATTTTTGTGCTAGATAGTACATTTATGGCCTTCACTGCATTTCCGACAGTCCAAATAAACAGTTAAATACTGCTGTTATATTGTTGTTTGAAAAAACACACCCTTTTTGTGCTAGATAGTACATTTGCGGCCTGCATTGCATTTCTGAAAGTCCAATAAAACCGTCAAATACTGCTGGTACATTGTCGGTTGGAAAAAAAACCTAACTTTTTGTGCTAGATAGTACATTTGCAGCCATTGTTGCATTTCTGACACTCAACTAAAACCGTTAAATACTGCTGTTACATTGTTGGTTGAAAACATTACACTTTTTGTGCTAGATAATACATTTGCGGCCTGCACTGCATTTCCGACAGTCCACTTAAACTGTTCAATTCTGCTGTTATATTGTTGCTGGAAAAAAAACACCCTTTTTGTGCTAAATAGTACATTTGCGGCCTGCACTGCATTTCTGAAAGTAAAATAAAACTGTTAAATACTGCTGTTACATTGTTGGTTGAAAAAAAAAAATCACTTTTTGTGCTAAATAGTACATTTGCCACCTGCGCTGCATTTCTGACAGTCCACTAAAACCGTTAAATACTGCTGTTACATTGTTAGTTAAAAAAGTACACTTTTTTGCTAGATAGTACATTTGCGGCCTGCGCTGCATTTCTGACAGTCAAATTAAACGGTTAAATACTGCTGGTACATTGTCGGTCGAAAAAAAACTAACTTTTTGTGCTAGATCATACATTTGCGGCTTGCACTGCATTTCTGACAGTCTAATAAAACCATTAATTAGTGCTGTTACATTGGCGGTTGTAAAAAAAACTAACTTTTTGTGCTAGATAGTATATGTGTGGCCTGCGCTGCATTTCTGACAGTCCAATAAAACTGGTAAATACTGTTGTTACATTGTCTTTCATAGAAAACTCAATTTTTGTGCTAGATAGTACATTTGCGGCCTGCACTGCATTTCTGACAGTCCACTAAAACCATTAAATACTGCTGTTACATTGTTGGTTGAAAAAAGTACACTTTTTGTGCATTGATAGTACATTTGCGGCCAGCACTGCATTTCCGACAGTCCAATTAAACTGTTAAATACTTGCTGTTATATTGTTGTTTGAAAAAGAACACCCTTTTTGTGCTAGATAGTACATTTGCGGCCTGCATTGCATTTCTGACAGTCCCATAAAACTGTTAAATACTGCTATTACATTGTCAGTTGAAAAATAATTCACTTTTTGTGCTAAATAGTACATTTGCAGCCATTGCTGCATATCTGACAGTCCACTAAAACTGTGAAATACTGCTGTTACATTGTCAGTCGAAAAAAACTAAATTTTTGTGCATTGATAGTACATTTGCGGCCTGCGCTTCATTTCTGATAGTCCAATTAAACCCTTAAATACTGCTGTCATATTGCTGGTTGAAAAAAAACCTAACTTTTTGTGCTAGATCGTACATTTGCGGCTTGCACGGCATTTCTGACAGTCCGATTAAACCGTTAAATAGTGCTGTTACATTGTCAGATTAAAAAAAAACACTTTTTGTGCTAGAGAGTGCATTTGCGGCCATCGCTGCATTTCTGACAGTCCACTAAAACCATTAAAAACTGCTGTTACATTGTTGGTTGGAAAAAGTACACTTTGTGCTGGATAGGACAATTGCTGCCTTCACTGCATTTCTGACAGTCCAATTAAACAGTTAAATAGTGCTGTTACATTGTCAGATTAAAAAAAATCACTTTTTGTGCTAGAGAGTGCATTTGCGGCCATCGCTGCATTTCTGACAGTCAACTAAAACCGTTAAATACTGCTGTTACATTGTTGGTTGAAAAAATTACACTTTTTGTGCTAGATAATACATTTGCGGCCTGCACTGCATTTCTGACAGTCCACTTAAACTGATCAATTCTGCTGTTATATTGTTGCTGGAAAAAAACACCCTTTTTGTGCTAGATAGTACATTTGCGGCCTGCATTGCATTTCTGACAGTCCAATAAAACCCTTAAATACTGCTCTTTCATTGTCGGTTGAATAAAAAAAAAAAAAATCACTTTTTGTGCGAGATAGTACATTTGCTGCCTGCGCTGCATTTCTGACAGTCCAATAAAAACGTTAAATACTGCTGGTACATTGTCGGTTGAAAAAAAAACTAATCTTTTGTGCTAGATCGTACATTTGCGGCTTTCACTGCATTTTTGACAGTCCGATAAAACCGTTAAATAGTGCCGTTACATTGTCGGTTGGAAAAAAAACTAACTTTTTGTGCTAGATAGTACATTTGTGGCCTGCGCTGTATTTCTGACAGTCCAATAAAACTGTTAAATACTGCTGGTACAATGTTGGTTGAAAAAAAGTACACTTTTTGTGCTAGATCGTACATTTGCGGCCTGCGCTGCATTTCTGACAGCCTAACAATACTGTTAAATACTGCCATTACATTGTCAGATTAAAAAAACACACTTTTTGTGCTAGATAGTACATTTGCAGCCATCGCTGCATTTCTGACAGTCCACTAAAACCGTAAAATGCTGCTGTTACATTGTTGGTTGAAAAAAGTAAACCTTGCTGTACTTGCTATACAGCAGCACTTACCTGTCACGTCCAGGGCCTCCAGGTGACGTCTCCTTTCTTTCATCATCTTCTCTGTAGATCTTTTCTCTCATCATCTAATCCACTCGGTCTGGACAACTTTTCTCAGCCGCCTCGTCTCTGCAGAGTGTGACACACAGACATCTTAGTTTCCTCACATTTTATCATTATCCCCCAATTGGATTCCTCGCAGTGTTATCCTGCTGCTTGCTGTGCCCCCCCCCCCCCGGGTGTAGCCTTTAGGGGGTGCAGAGGTAGCATGGAGCATGAAGGGGCCCAAAGACACTTGTGCCGCATAAGAAGACACACAAATCACTGAGGGAAGGGGGGCCCAAGTTGAACTCTTGCACCGAAGCCCATGAGCCTTTAGTTACGCCCCTGGTCCCCCCCAATACCCCCAAATACTATCCTGAAGAAACATTACTGTCCCCATAGAAATAGTGCTCCTCATAGTCCCACCAATAGTAATTCCCTTCTAGAATGCCCTCATTACTAACACTGCCCCAACCGTGAATGCTCCTCAACAATGCCCACATTATTAGAAGAGCCCTCCCATATTAATAGTAGAAATAAGGCCCCCTATTGTTCCCCCAGTGGTAATAAAGCTCCCTACAGACCCCTCAGTAGTAATAAGGCCCCCATAGTGCGCTTAGTAGAAATAAGGTGGATCTATAAGACCCTCCTATAGAGCCCCCAGTAGTAATAAGACCGCCTATAATGTCCCCTGGATCTGCAGTGCCCCCTGCAGTTATACTCCTCCCTCCACCATACAGTTCCATGTAAATAACATCACCTCCTTCCCAGCCGCCTCCAACGCACAATCCAATGTAAACATCACCCCCTAAGGCTACTTTCACAATTGCATTCGTGCGGATCTGTCCTGTACTTGTACAGGACAGATCCGCACCGATAATACAAATGGATGCATCCGTTCAGGACCGATTCGTTTGTATTAGATTTAAATTTCTAAGTCCCAATACGGATCCGTCCTGAGTTACATTGAAAGTCAATGGGGGACGGATCCGTTTACAATTGCACCATTTTGTGTCAATGCAAAGGGATCCGTCCCCAGTGACTTACATTGTAAGTAAGGACGGATCCATTTGGCTCCGCAAGGCCATGCGGACACAAAAACGCTGCTTGCAGCATTTTGGGGTCCGCCTCCAAAACGGAACGGGGGCCGTACGGAGCCAGATGAATGCATTCTGAATGGATCAGCATCCATTCAGAATGCATTGGGGTTAAACTGATGCATTTGAGGCTGCTTGTGAGAGCATTGAAACGGATCTCACAAGCGGATCCCCAAACGTAAGTGTGAACGTAGCCTAAACATTAAGTCCCATGTACATAAACATCATTCCCCCCATCCACTTTCAACATACAGTCCCATGTCAATAACATCCCTCCCTTCAGCCCTAACATACATCCAAGTTAAATAACTACAACTCCCAGAATTGCTCTGCCTCTCCCTTCACTTACCTCCCCAGTCCTGATATACAGACATCAGCATTAGGCTCCTTCTCCTCTTCACTCCGGTCCAATCCTGCACTGGTCACATGATGGTGACTTCATCCAGGTCATCCTATCACAGCCTGTTTTGCTGATTACATGACCTTTGATGTCACCACAGGTCCTTCACCTCTTCTCAGTGTATTAGATTCAATTGTATTGCAGTTCTGTGTAGGCAATACAGTTGTATCTAGCAGGCAGGCAGGACATTCGGGGCCTGGGACAAAACATCTGCGGCCGGGGCTCAGGCCCCGAATATTTTAACCTAGCGACGCCCCTAGTGAATGGGAGTCGGGAAACGGAGCTCCCTTGGGCCCCCAGGAGCAACTGGGCCCGGGGCAGCTGCCCCTTTTGCCCTGTGGTAAAGACGGTCCTGAAACTATTAAATACTGCTATTACATTGTCAGTTGAAAAATAACTCACTTTCTGTGCTAGATAGTACATTTGCAGCCATTGCTGCATTTCTGACAGTCCACTAAAACTGTTAAATACTGCTGTTACATTGTTGGTTGAAAAAAATACACTTTTTGTGCTAGATAGTACATTTGCGGCCTGCACTGCATTTCTGACAGTCCAATAAAACTGTTTAGTACTGCTGTTATATTGTTGTTTGAAAAAAAACACCCTTTTTGTGCTAGATAGTACATTTGCGGCCTGCATTGCATTTCTGACAGTCCAATAAAACCGGTAAATACTGCTGTTACATTGTTGTTTGAAAAAATAAATCACTTTTTGTGCTAGATAGTACATTTGTGGCCTGCACTGCATTTCTGACAGTCCAATAAAACCATTAAATACTGCTGGTACATTGTCGGTTGAGAAAAAAAATTGGGGGCTAGATCGTACATTTGCGGCTTGCACTGCATTTCTGACAGTACAATAAAACCGTTAAATAGTGCTGTTACATTGTCGGTTGTAAAAAAAAAACTCACTTTTTGTGCTAGATAGTACATTTGTGGCCTGCGCTGCAATTCTGACAATCCACTAAAACCATTAAAAACTGCTATTACATTGTGGGTTGAAAAAACTAAACTTGGTGCTAGATAGTACATTTACGGCTTGCGCTGCATTTCTGACAGTCCAATAAAACTGTTAAATACTGTTGTTACATTGTCTTTCATAGAAAACTCAATTTTTGTGCTAGATAGTACATTTGCGGCCTGCACTGCATTTCTGACAGTCCAATTAACCACTTCAACCCCCCCTAGCTGAAACCCCCTTAATGACCAGTCCACTTTTTACACTTATGCACTACACTACTTTCACCGTTTATTGCTCGGTCATGCAACTTACCACCCAAATGAATTTAACCTCCTTTTCTTCTCACTAATAGAGCTTTCATTTGGTGGTATTTCATTTCTGCTGACATTTTTACTTTTTTAAATAAGAGAAAACTTAGTCCAGCTCACCTTCCTGGTGGAATATGTGATCCCGGCTCCAGAGGCCCTAGGGGAGTGTTCCCTTAGCGGGCTAACAAACTCCAGCCTAGTGGATATAATTAAATATAATGGGTTGAAAGAAATAATCGCAGGTCCAGCTAAAGAGTAACCCTTAATAGTAAATAATCTTTATTAATTCATAGAACGCACTAATAAGTCCTATCAGGTCCATGTACAAGGAGTCCACCCATATATTGAGAAAAGGAGGTGAAGTGACCCTGGTAATGATACTACATCTAGGCCCTGTGCCCAGGGGCGACTCCTGGTGGTGGAGACCCCCCGTCCTCGAACCTCACTGACAACTCCTAGTACACCCTATGGTAGGCGGGCCGGCAACGGCCGTATGGGTGGACTCGGTTGGACATGGACCGGACAGGATTACCCTAAATGCACAGTGTATACTACCCTATCGGTAGAGATACCAAAAGGTACACGATGCAAATGACTACAGAACAAAACACAACAAAAAATTGACACCTAGGAGGATACCTAGTGAAGGCACAGACGTGTCTGTGCTAAAAACCCCAACGCGTTTCACCCACTGTGTGGGATCATCAGGGGGCGCATTGATAATAATAAATAATATCGTAAATCATGGATGTCTAACAGATGGAGGACCATGTTTGGGCCACCATGATATATCTGTAGGACAAACCCAGGTGTCAAATGACGGTCAGGGGAGGATGCCCACTGATGGTCATAATAAAATGATTGGACCAGATGACCTTACTGGGAGGGATGAAAATGAAGGGAGGGAAGAATCACGCATCGACCATGACGATGTTTGAGAAACGCTAATTTAAATTTCATGGAAACATCAAGGAAGTCTGTAGAAAAAGCGAGAGAGACATGTATAACTATACAAATATAACCATATATAACCATCAGACACCCAGATCGAAAAAGTGAGGGACCATCACCAAGACAAAAGGTCTCAATACGGGGGGGGGGGGGTCACTCACTGTGTCCAGAGGCCGTGTATGTTATATATGGATGTGCCCTTTTAGACATAAACAGCGTCCGCCTTATTCATGCGACGCAGCCAAGAGATGTACCACGATGAGCAAACAGCTGAACAACTGAAAAGAGGTCACAGTGTCCAATGGATGAGACAAAACCCTCATACAGCTATGTAACAAGACCTACAACTATGGGCGTACCTTGCGACAGATCAAACTATCCATGAGAATAAAAAGACCGTTCTTCCTGCATGTCCTGAATAACGGAAACACGGAAAAAAACGCCATTTGTTTCCAGACAAGCATAGTAATCTACTGCACGGTAGTAGAATGGCAGGGATTACTCACTGTTAGTGCCGACAGATTGCTTCTTCCTCCCAAGATCAATGTCTTCTCCCAGGGTCCAACATTGAGCCATGGATGGCCACCCCCTCTTATACTTCTCCCCTCCCATTATTAAATAATTTGATAAGACCCTGTGCAGGCGAAGCTGTGTGTTGGTAAGCACATGGTGCGTTCCACTGTGGAACGCACGCCGCACACTTGACTTCCGGTATCGGCACCCGGATGTGACGTGGGTGCGTTCCACCGTGGAACGCACGCCGCACATCGGCCTGCTAGTGAGCGGCATAAGGATGTGACGTCAGGTCCCCAGCGCTGTAGGCTAAAGCTAAAATAAGCACTGGCAGGTTGGAGACTATAGCTGACGCATACATAGAACGTCACAGCCATTGGAGCTGCGCAAAGGGAGCCAGCATATCATAAGTGCGGCAGAAAGATTTGGCTGCTATAGACGGGCCACAATTGGCCAGATTAATATACATACAGGGGTGGGAGGTGTGAGAACTGACTATAAAGAGGTTGGGCCATTTAGGGGGGATAGGACAAACATAGATGCGCAATCATAGATATGTATAAGGATATATCACAGATATACAAATAAGTGAAAAATATATTTAATCACTGTCAATGATAACACCACTGGGCGCTTCACGCACCCGGTGCAGTATCTTAGGGACGAAAAAGTTCACCGAAGCCTTGGGTTGCAAGGGGGTAAAGGAAGGGGTGAGGGAAAAGGGGAAAGGGGAGACAGGGGAAAATACCCAGGATAAGCCAAAGGACCAAACGGTACATATAGTCAAAGGAAGCATGAAAATGTGAGTCTCTCGTTAAGCCCAAGGGGGGACTGGGACCGGAGTCTATGGATCCATTCGCATTCTTTTTGTAGAATTCTCCTATCCCAGTCGCCCCCCCGGGGGGACGGATAAACCACATCAAGAACGGTGAAGCGGAGACATCTTGGATCACCGTTATGGACCTCATTAACATGTACCGCAATCGGGGTAACTTCCTTATTCTTAACGTCATTCACGTGTTCGAGAATTCGTTTTCTGAACTCTCTGACTGTCTTGCCAACATAGTCCAGGGGGCAACTACACTGGCAGAGGTAGACTAGTCCCTTTGATCTGCAATTAATAAAATCGCGTATCAAAAAGGTCTGACCCGTAGTTGATCCAGTAATGCTCTTGGCTATGTTGATGTATTCACATGCCTTGCATCTGCCGCAACGAAAAACGCCAAGCGGCCGACGGTCCAGCCAGGTGCCCTCTTTGACCGGTGGTGTAAAGTGACTGGTCACCAGTCGGTCTCTAAGGCTTTTCCCTTTTCTATAGGAGACGGACGGCCGTTCAGACACAATTGTAGAAAGGTCCGGATCCATCTTCAAGATGGCCCAATATTTGTTTAAAATTCTCTTAACATCTTGATTGGAAGTGTCAAAGTTTGAGATGATTCTCAACGGTTGGGGACTATCTGTTCTCAATCTTGGGGTAAGTAGGTTGCTCCGTACCTGAGACTGTGCATGTTTAAAGGCGTCGTTGAGCACTACCTGTGGGTAGCCTCTCGCCCCAAATCTGGCCTGTAGGGCCCTCGCTTCCCTGAAGAAAGCTTCATCACTGGAGCAGTTTCTCCGTGCTCGGAGGTATTGTCCTCTTGGAATACCCTTTTTGAGGGAAAGGGGATGGTAACTGCTCCAGTGAAGAAGAGAATTTGTGGCCGTAGTTTTCCTAAATAAGTTAGTAGATAGACGGTCCCCTGTAATTGTTACTTTGACATCCAAAAATGTAATACTCGATGGATCCTGTTCATATGTGAAGTGGAGGCCAATTTTGTTACTGTTGAGATCTGAGACAAAGTGTTTAAATCCCGTTAGATCGCCTTTCCAGACAACAAACACGTCGTCGATATAACGGGTCCAGAAATGAATATTTCTGGACCACCAGACTTCATGGTCAGGGAAGACGTGTGTATCCTCCCACCAGCCCAGGAAGAGATTGGCATAGGTGGGGGCACAGGGGCTCCCCATTGCCGTCCCCCTGAGCTGGTGGTAGAATTTAGAATCAAATAGAAAGAAATTGTGCGTAAGGGTAAATTCAAGTAGCCTGATGATAAAGCTATTATGTGATCTGTATTGTATACCCCTAGCGCCTAAAAAATATTCAATAGCTTTGAGGCCATGTAAATGTGGAATGGAACTATAAAGAGCCTCAACATCGATGCTACAGAGGATACAGTCTGGATCAAGAACGAGAGCGTCAATTTTGTTGAGGAAGTCCATTGTGTCCCTCGTATATGCTGGGAGGGACACAACGAACTCCCTCAACACTTTGTCTAAATAGACCCCACAGTTCTGGGTGAGTGAGCGGGCTGCAGGTAACTTAAAAAGAAAGGTCCCAGAGGCAATAGAGATCCTCTAAAAGCTCTTCTTTATTGTTCACATAAGAATAACGGACACAGCCACATCGTTCACAGCATAACGTTGAGGCGTTTCGGGTTGGTACCCTTAGTCGTAACACTTTGCTATGTGTGACCCCACAATTTAAAGGAGTTGGAATGCTCCTGCCTCCAAAATCCAAGGAGGAGAGGGTGGAGCCTCCAACCCCATAGGCTATCACACAGTGCATCACACCTTTCGTTGAATACAACAATCACTAGTGTAATTGGTAACACACTGCGCTGCAGTTCTCTGGTCATATTAACCTCTGGAGTGCCATAGTCTCAACTCCCTGAGAAAAAGCCGCACAGTGTGAACAATGACATCCTTTCACCAGTTAAAAACATGTAATACAAACAACAATAAACATAACACAAAAATGACCCTGTACCCTGTGATGGGCTGAGAATAAATATAACATGCCTGATTTCATAGTAAATAGTTTACAACTTTTCAACGGATACAAGTCATCCTCACCCCTATAACAGGTTGCAATCATATCAACTGTTAGCAAATATCACTGTCTATGTGTGCGTGACATGGGAGGGTAGCCTCCAATTATCCTAGATACCCAGGATCAAATTGTCATATACACAATCTGGTATAAACGGAGGAAGAATACCACCCCATGTGAACAGCACCATCTACAGAAATATCAGCTGTTTGCAGATCCTGCTGGCTATGTGTGCGTAACATGGGGGGGGGGGGGGGGGGGGGGGTAGCCTTCAATTTATCCTAGATACCCAGGATCAAATTGTCATATATATAATCGGGTATTAAAGGAGGAAAAATACCGCCCCATGTGAACAGCACCATTTGCAGAAATAACAGCTGTTTGCAGAAGCTACTAGCTATGTGTGCGTAACATGGGAGGGTGGCTTTCAATCTATCCTGAAATCCAGGATCAAGAAAAAAAAAAAGAAGAGAAAGTATACCGCCACATGTAAACAGCACTCTTTGCACAGGTAGATACAAAACATGCAAAAGACCCAGAATAGTCTGAACTTCCAATAAACTACTGCTATAGAGGATTCATGGACATATATTTGACATTCGCATTGGACCCGAATAATGACATTCATTTGGGACCATTTTATTATTTAATCTAACTACTGGTAAATATACATCAGTTCTTTTTTTAGGTTGAGACCAACTGGAATTCTAGTGTTAAGTCTAAAAATCCAGTAGGCCTCCCGGAGAAGAAGATTCTTGCGATGGTCCCCGCCCCTCTTAGGTGCCAGAACTCTCTCTATAGCATAAGCTTGAAAAAATGACACCTGGCGGGCATGTTTCTGTATGAAATGCCTCGCTGCATTAGAGATGTTCAAAGCATTGGGATTGTTGATATAGTTTAGGTGCTCAAGGATTCGGCTCTTAAATTTGCGGGTTGTGCTGCCTATGTACATCTGATCGCAACTAGTGCACTGGATAACATAGATAACACCCTCCGTGTTACAGTTAATGTAGCTGCGGATGGGAAAACTATATGAATGATCTGAGTTCTCAAATGACTGTATAGGGATCACATAACCAGAAGTCGTACACGGATTACCTCCACATCTGGTAAATCCCTTGTATTTAAGCCAACTTGGTTTGAAGTTGGTTCCCATTCTGCTGGAAGTGTAGAGGGACGGAGACAGTGAGCAGGACAATGTAGTGGCTCTTCTGGAAACAATTCTACAGCCTGATTTTAGAGCTTTGTATAAGATGTCATCATCGAACAAGATGGGTAGACATCGCTTTATTGTGGAGCTGATTGTATTAAATTCTGTACTATATGTTAAAGAAAGAGTGGGGACATTGTCCCGGTCCCTGTCTCCATGTACTCTCCCACTGCCAGCAGAGACCATTGTTTGTTTGTTGCATCTCGCCTTCCCAAAGAGCATTTCTTTTCTATCCTTCCGTATTGCAATGTCTCTCCCTCTTTGTATCATCCACTTTGGATAGCTTCTTGCCCTCAGTCTTTGTTCCACCTTGTTAAATTCCTCCTCAAGTTTCTCTGGTTGACTACAATTTCTGGCAGTGCGTACAAATTCCCCCACGGGAATTGCCCTGATGGTATGCAAAGGGTGGTGACTCCTGGCATTCAAAATCGAATTGCCAGCCACCTCCTTTCTGTATGTGTGGGTGTGCACTATCTCGCCTGGACTGCCGCAGAGTGTCAAGTCGAGGAAATTAATATGGGATTCATGCGCTGAACATGTAAATCGTAAATTATAGTTGTTGTTATTTAAGTACGCCTGGAGGTCTGGGACGGCAGACACATCGCCCGCCCATACCATGAGCACGTCATCGATGTATCTGCCGTACCAGACCAAACCAGGCCCAAATGGATTATCCAAATTGTAAATGAACTTTTCTTCCCAATAGGACATGGTCAAGTTTGCCAATGACGGCGAGAACTTGGCCCCCGTTGACACTCCACGGGTCTGGAGGTAGTGCACACCATCAAACATGAAGTAATTATGGGTCAGCAGAAATGCCGTCACCTCACAGACAAAATCGATATACCCAGAACTAAGTCCAGTATATCTGTGAAGGTGGTACTCCATGGCCAGCAGGGCAACCCCGTGAGGGATAGAGGGATAAAGAGCAACCACGTCTGCCGTGATCCATCTATAATTGGTCTCCCATACAAAACTGAACATAGCCCGCAGCACATCCGCCGTATCCTTTAGGAACCCCGGCTGGAGAATATTGTCCAGCCAACTACCCAGGCGCTCAGTGAGGGATCCCATTCCAGAAACTATAGGGCGGGGGGGGGGGGGGTGGACGCCCTTTTGGATCTTGGGCAAAGCATGCATAATGGGGGTGACAGGTACATCCACGCACAGATACCTATATTCACTATCACTGAAAATACCCATATCTTTTCCTTTCATTAGCAGTGACATATAGCCATCCATATATTCTCTTAATGGGTCCTTCAATAGTGTACTGTATGTGGATGTATCTGCCAGCATTTCCCGCAATTGTTTGACATATATTTCCTTATCCATGACGACCACCGCCCCCCCCCCCCTTGTCCGCCATTTTAATGACCAAGGTGTCACTCTGCTGCAGCTCTTGAAGTGCTCGAGCCTGAGATTGGCTAAGATTATTGGGCTTTTTACTTTTTATGCTATCTTTATGAATCCTATCTAACTCTTTTTCCAACACTTCTTGGAATACATCCATGCTGCCTGTGCGTGACATCACGGGATAGAACCTGGAATTTTGGGTACGGAATTTGCTGGCTGGTTTCTGCAGCTCCACGATTCCCTGCTCCTCCTGAAGACCCACAAGACAGCACAGGGATAATTGTTCATTGAACAATAAATCTTTGAATGAATTTTCTTCATAAGTCTGTGTGTCATCCGGTGGGGGATCAGGAGGAGCCGGGATATCATGGAAGTGCCGAGACACCGTAATATTACGCACAAATTTGTTAATGTCAAGCATGGTGGAAAACATATCAAAATGGGCTGTAGGTGCAAAGTTAAGACCTAGAGACAAAACATGTTTCTGTTCATTGCTTAAATTGGTACTGGACAAATTAACAACACTTAGCTTATCACAATTCATTTCTGTTTCATCTGCAGTCGGGTGGATCTTGGATGCCGCTGTCCGGTGCCTCCGTCCCCCCCTAATTCTACGTTTTTTCAAGCAATCACTGTGTCTTTTTTCTCCTTGTCTGTTTTAGACCTTTTGTAATAGGAGGCGGTGTTACCAATTTCCTCAGGTGAGAGAGGCAGGGCGGAGACATCGGATCCCGGCTCCAACATGCCAGCCGCATGTGAAAATTCAGACCCCTCTGTATCAGAGGAGAAGCTAACTCTGGACACTCTCCTGTGTGTTTTCTTTTTCTTGCGATTTTTGAGAATGGATTTAGGCGTGGAATAAATATTATCCCTTCTCCCCCATTCATAGACCTGGTTGTTAGTATAATCATATAGGTCGCGCTGATATTTAGAATGTTTATATTCCATAATAGTGTCTTCTAGTTTGGTAATGGATAACTTCATTTCTTCCTCCATTGAGGCATAGTCCTTATTGATACTGAATTTCTCCAGCGATTCTCTGCAAGATTGAATCTCCTGTTGTAGCCCATTCAATTTGTCATTCTCAAAGTCTATAATGAGTTTCATTAGTTTCATTGAACAGTCCGACAGAATGCTATTCCATCTGCACACAAAGTCATCTGAAAAAACGGTAGTAGGTACTTTTTTAATCCTCAGCCCACGCGGGATCATACTTTTTTCCATATATTTGGTGAGAGTAATACAGTCCCACCAGACACGGGTTTCTTGGCTTAATAGTCGTTCCAGATTATTCATTCCACTTTTTAAATCCAGATCACTGGAACCAATCCCCTTTTCAACAGAAAAAACTGAGTCCGCTTTGGACTGTCGATCAGGCAGGGTACAAAAGGCCATGATTGGACAGGTGTGTCCGTGTAACGAGAAATATCTTGGCTAAAGACAACTTTTCCCATTTTTTTATACAAAGTTGGCATTTGACCAAGATATTTATCTCACCCAGCATGGGTATATGTAAAATGACACCCCAAAACACATTCCCCAACTTCTCCTGAGTACGGCTATTCCACATGTGTCACACTTTTTTGCAGCCTAGATTCGCAAAGGTGCCCAAATTCCTTTTAGGAGGGCATTTTTAGACATTTGGATCCCAGACTTCTTCTCACGCTTTAGGGCCCCTAAAAAGCCAGGCCAGTATAAATACCCCACATGTGACCCCACTTTGGAAAGAAGAAACCCAAAGGTATTCAATGAGGGGCCTGGCGAGTTCATAGAAATAATTTTTTTGGCATAAGTTAGCGGAAATGTTTTTTTTTTTTTTCCTCACAAAGTCTCACTTTCCGCTAACTTGGGACAAAAATTTAAATCTTTCATGGACTCAATATGCCCCTCAGCGAATACCTTGGGGTGTCTTCTTTCCAAAATGGGGTCATTTGTGGGGTGTTTGTACTGCCCTGGCATTTGAGGGTCTCCGCAATCATTACATGTATGGCCAGTATTAGGAGTTTCTGCTATTCTCCTTATATTGAGCATACAGGTAATGAGATTTTTGTTTTTCCATTCAGCCTCTGGGCTGAAAGAAAAAAATGAACGGCACAGATTTCTTCATTCGCATCGATCAATGTGGATGAAAAAATCTCTGCCAAAAAAAAAAAAAAAGGAGGGGAAAGGCGTCTGCCAGGACATAGGAGCTCCGCCCAACATCCATACCCACTTAGCTCGTATGCCCTGGCAAACCAGATTTCTCCATTCACATCAATGGATGAATAAATCATTGCCGGGATTTTTTTTATTTTTATTTTTATATACAAAGTGTTTGCCAAAGCATAGGAACACCGCCTCCTCCTCAGATCATATGCCTCGGCAAACGTATCTTTTACTGCAGAGGAGAAATCTCGTCTTGCAGCGCTGCATACACCGACTTGTGTGTAATCTGACAGCAGCGCAATGCTTCTGTCAGAATGCACATCAGTGCTGCAGCTTGTCGATTGGTTGGTCCACCTGGAAGGTAAAAAAAAAAAAAAAAAAAAAAAAACAGGCCGCAACACAATAAATTTTATTAACTTTTGAACAGAACATATAAACTTTAACTTTTTGAACTGAACATTAGCCTTTTTGCTTATTGGTGATTTTTTTTTGTTTTTTTGTTTTTCTACCTTTATATGACAAACCTCTCCTTCCCCATTGGACAATGTGCAAAGCGCAAATCGCCCAAAGATGTGGCGAAGTGCATTATGCACTTTGTCCCAGGTAAAAGGAGAGGTTTGCAGCAGCTCTGTGTGAATGGGCCCTAATAGCCCTGTGCGCCTGTCCTGGTGAGATGTTATCCCTATGCTAGTGTCACGGCTGAGGATGGGGAAAACTCTCAGGCGTGCGATGCCCGATGATGTTGTGGCTGCTCGGCCAGGAGAACAGGATAGGGAGCAGGTCACCACCTCAAGCATCTCTAACCTGACCCTAAATCCTACCTGCATGGGCCGACCTTTAAGGTAGGAGGACCCATGCACAGGAACCTCGGAGCCCTGACTTACCCTCCGCAGATCCCTGAGCTAGGAGCTGGGTAAGACGACCTACTCCTCCAAGGTACGGAGGAGCAGGAGTCTCAATGGCCAAGCTGCTGGGAAAAAGGGGAACCGAAACAGACTAATGGAAATGGCAGGTGAGCTAAGGAGTTCCACCAACCTGCCACAGCCTTGCTGACTGGATCCCTGAGCACACACAGAATCCAGAACCATTAGCTGCACAAACCAAATGAACAAAGGTCCCAACAGTACATCACGTGGACATCACATACAACATGACATAAAACATAAAGTGACATTCTCTTTATGACCACAGGGGTGGCTCTCACTGGCAGATAAAAACACAAGAGGCTGCTCCAGCAAGCATGGCTGAAACAACCCACAGACCTGAGCAAACAGTGAGGCTTTATAGGCCAAGAAGCCACACCCCACAGTCGAACACACCCAGTGACACACACACACACTGGGAAGGGAGTTAACCCTTCCAGCACCAGAGAAGGGAATCACACATTAAAGAGAAGTGCACACAATACATAAAACACAGTGCACACATACACACACACCTAACAGAAAGGTGCTAGGTGCAACAGCATGCACAGCATAGAAAGCTGCTACATACATAACGTTGCCAGTGGCAACCACAGGTGAGTTTACCTCGACAAATTGTACAAAAGAGGAATTGGCAGCTTTGAAAGACCTAGAACAGGACAGAAACATAACAATAAAACCGTCAGACAAAGGCGGAAATATTGTGATCCAAGATACACTTGACTATAAATTTATGTGTGAGGAACTACTAGCATCTAGAGATTGTTACGAAGTGTTACATGGTGATCCAACAGACCAATATAGAGGAGAACTCAGGCTCATTCTGGACAATGCAAAGGCCAAGAACTTAATTGACCAGAATGAACACGACTTTTTGCTTCCTCAATACCCTCAGGTAGCAACATTTTACTCCCTCCCGAAGGTACACAAGGGGACTAGCCCGATTAAAGGACGCCCCATTGTATCCGGGATCGGCAGCCTAGGACAAAACCTGGGAATATATGTGGACAAAATTTTATCACCTTTTGTCACAGCTCTCCCGTCCCATGTGCGTGACACGGGAGACCTGATTAGACAATTGGAGGGGACCCATTTGGAGGAAGGATCCATCTTGGGTAGTATCGACGTAGAAGCCTTATACTCGTCGATCCCCCACAAGTTTGGTCTCCTGGCAGTGGAGCACTTTTTATCCACACGGGGTTGCCAATTCTCTCCACATAATCAGCTGGTGTTACAGCTTTTAGAATTCTCCTTAACCAAAAACTATTTTCTCTTCAATGGAAAATACTACCACCAGCTCAGGGGCGTACGATGGGGAGTTCTTGTGCCCCATCGTACGCAAATCTGTTCCTGGGCTGGTGGGAAGATACCCATGTGTTTGGGGATGACACCCCAAACGGTAGTGAGAACATTCAAATATGGTCTAGATTTATAGACGATATCTTCGTGATTTGGAAGGGTGATTCAGAGACGTTTACCACCTTGCCTGAACAACAATTCTGTTGGCCTACGATTCACATCAGAATGTGATAAAACAAAACTTCCCTTCCTGGACATCTATATAATTAAAAATTCGAATGGCTCACTAGACACCACAATTTACAGGAAACCAACTTCCACAAATTCTCTCCTGAGATGGGAGAGCAGCCATCCATACCCCCTTAGAAAAGGTATTCCTCGTGGACAATACCTTCGGATCAAAAGAAATTGTTCACAAAAATCAGACTTTCTGAAATAGGCCGCTGACCTGAAAAATAGATTTCTTGATCGAGGCTATCCCTTACATACCCTTAAACCAGCCTTCCAGTTTGCACACAGCCAAGACCGGGCATCACTTTTAAAAACCAAAAAGGAAAAGGCACTGGAAGCTGGTATAAGGGTTGAGAATAAGGATACGAAGGAAATCCGCCTGATTAGAACATTTGACCAGGCAGCCCCAAATGTGAAAAATATCATCTCCAAGTATTGGCACATCTTAAGAATGGACTCAGATATAAGGAGTGTAATTAGAGAATACCCCAGTATAACTTACAGGAGGGGAATGAGTATACGTGACAAGGTTGTCAAAAGCCACTTTGTAGGGCCTCCTGCACACAGAACATGGTTAGACAAGCCGGTCATGGGCTGTTACAAATGTGGTACATGCGTTTCTTGTAAATATGTACGCCGTGGCAAAACTTTCATGAGTAATGTAACTGGCAGGGTATACACCATCAGAGACATGATAAATTGCAAATCAAAGGGTGTCATCTACAAAATTAACTGCAAATGCGGTAAAGAGTATATCGGCAAGACCAAAAGAGAGTTCAGGCGCAGAATAGGCAAACATATTGGAGATATTACACATGAGAGAGAAACATCAGTCTCCCGACATGTCAGATTTCAACATGACGGAAGACTGGACTCCCTGGAGTTTATGGGAATTGACTTAATAAAACAAACCGGCAGAAGAGGAAACTGGGACAAAAAGATTTTGCAATGTGAAGCCAAATGGATATTTTATATGCAGACAGTATACCCGAACGGCCTTAATGATCAACTGAATTATGGCCCTTTCATCTGAGCCTCATTGTGACATATGAAGGCACTGGATGCAAATGTGACATGACCATTAGAGCGTATGCGTAAGGCCAAGTCCCAGTAAAATAAAATAAAATAAAATAAAATATAAACAAAATTAAAATAATATTAAACTCCCCCACTCAGGGTGAAAATAAAATAATACAAATAAATAATTGTACTGGTCTTCTGAAACCTGTCAAAGAAATTCTGGTTTGAGCAACGATGCTCAGATGTAGAATAAGTCAAGTCATCAGACTATTTTGCGTGTTGCGCGTCACCCGGTTGCTACGCAACGAGAGACGCGCACTCGCAATGTTACGTACCTCCAACTTGCCCCATTGCTAGTTGGCCGCTCCTTCCTCTCACTTCCGAGCACGCGTTACTAGCGTGCGTTCCACGTGCGTTCCAGCGCACAGGAAGTGGGAGTGGGAAGGCCGCTGGGCTGTATCAGAGCGGGGGATTTAAATAGGGAAACCGGCGCGATACTAAGCGCCAACCTCCTGAGACAACAAACTACAGGCGGTGAGACATAGATGCCGGAGACACTTCCCCGCATCTTATCAGGACACGGACCACTGTCTTTTTAGTGTCTCTGAAAAACGGACCTGTCGATACATCCGACACCTCCCGCGTTCAAAAGAACAACTACTGAAGCGGTTAGTAAATGTTGGATCAACTTAATGTGATCCCCAAATTATTTTCTTTTCATTATACAATCGGGACAAATTGTGACTGTTCTTGGTGTATATGTTCCCTTTTTTCTTTACTTTAGTTAACCCTCCAAGAGCGAATATCTCCCCTGATGAGTCCCCAGATAGTGGGACGAAACATGTTGGGACAATAGAGAGGGAATCCATAAGGGACTTAGGCCCCTCACAGGGAAAGGTTCCTGACGGGGTCGCCCCTATCGGGGCGGGTGCTCTGTATTTCTGTTAGGCAGGGCCTAATAGCCCCAATCCCAATACATCCATTAGGGATTAGATCTAGGGCTAGATAGGACCCTGTCCCATAGAAGATTCCATCCAGTAAATACGAGCCTAACTGCGTACCTGAACCGTTTGGACCCATACAGACGGAAGTAGTTTGGACATAACTGTATCCCCTGATCTGGTAAGAAAATTCCATATCAGTATAGGGAATGTCCATCAACAGGTACAACATTTATCACTGTTAATTTATGAATATAGATAGTTTGTTCTTAAAATAATGGGGAAACACTTAGTAAAAGTTATGTTTTAAAGCAAGCAATAGCCCAACAAAGTGTTTTTCAACCACAGGTGAGGCAAATACCACTGCCCTCACCTGTGATTGAAAACCAAACTAAACCGCTGACAACCGCATGCAGTTCAGGAGTCACGGTCATTACCATGGCCGTGACACTCCCACCCCTCAAAGCCCCCCCACCAAAAAGGAAACTGGTGAGAGACTCGCACAAGGGGATAGGAGAGGGGGACGTCCACACTCAGGACATGGTTCGCTGGCAGCTGCATCCTCTCCCAGCACTCACTCAGCCAGTCCAACGAGGCCTGCAGCCCGACACAGCGACACGGGAATGGAACCACTGAGAGTGGACGAGGGGATTCTCCACTCATGCCCCCACTCCAGTCGCTGCCAGCAGACACTCCTAACCAGCGCGCAGCCGGACCACTTACGGAGTGCTGCCAGCAAACGAGCAGAGATGGGAACATGGAGAGGGACGAGGGATCACCAACACGGACACGGAAGGTAAGGTGGCGGGGAATAAGCCACCAACCGTGCCGTTAACGGTAATCCCCCCGGGACGCTCTCCCTCCGAAGAGCGCGCATGCAGACCACAAGGGGATGGCACTGCATGCTGCACCCCCTTCCGAAGGTGTGCACCCCACACCAAAAAACACCAGGGTGAGGGGATAAAAATAACAGGGGACGCCAAACGAACACGGTGAGGAAGTGGCGGGGAAAAGCCACTCACCGCGCCGTCAGTGGCGAAACCCCCATAACACTCTCCCTCCGAAGAGCGCGCATGTACCCCTTCCGCAGACGGCGGTACATGCTTCACCCTCTTTCGAGGGAGCGCCACTTGAGAAGCCTCTGTGGTCATACTGTCACGGCTGAGGATGGGAAAACCCTCAGCCGTGCGATGCCCGATGATGTTGTGGCTGCTCGGCCAGGAGAACAGGATAGGGAGCAGGTCACCTCCTCAAGCATCCCTAACCTGACCCTAAATCCTACCTGCATGGGCCGACCTTTAAGGTAGGAGGACCCATGCGCAGGAACCTCGGGGCCCTGACTTGCCCTCTGCAGATCCCTGAGCTAGGAGCTGGGTAAGGCAACCTACTCCTCCAAGGTATGGAGGAGCAGGAGTCTCAATGGCCAAGCTGCTGGGAAAAAGGGGAACCGAAACAGACTAATGGAAATGGCAGGTGAACTAAGGAGTTCCACCAACCTGCCACAGCCTTGCTGACTGGATCCCTGAGCACACACAGAATCCAGAACCATTAGCTGCACAAACCAAACAAACAAAGGTCCCAACAGTACATCACATACAACATGACATAAAACAAAGTGACATTCTCTTTATGACCACAGGGGTGGCTCTCACTGGCAGATAGAAACACAAGCGGCTGCTCCAGCAAGCATGGCTGAAACAACCCACAGACCTGAGCAAACAGTGAGGCTTTATAGGCCAAGAAGCCACACCCCACAGTCGAACAGACCCAGTGACACACACACACTGGGAAGGGAGTTAACCCTTCCAGCACTAGAGAAGGGAAACACACATTAAAAGGAAGTGCACACAATACATAAAACACAGTGCACACATACACACACACCTAACAGAAAGGTGCTAGGTGCAACCGCATGCACAGCATAGAAAGCTGCCACATACATAACGTTGCCAGCGGCAACCACAGGTGAGGCAAATACCACTGCCCTAACCTGTGATTGAAAACCAAACTAAACCGCTGACAACCGCATGCGGTTCAGGAGTCACGGTCATGGCCATGGCCATGACAGCTGGGTGTACCTGTGTGTGGTACTTCCGGAAACACTCCCCTAAGCATAGGGCATGGTGGTCAGGGCAGTCAGGACAGAAATAGCGGGTGTCACGCCTTATTCCACTCCTGCTACAGACACAACATCTTTTTCGGGGTGACGGTTGGGTTGAGGTACCGGCAACGACATTGGGGAAATGTCGCTCGTGTAGACGGCTAACTACACTGGTGGATGGGGCCACGGAACCTCCTGGGTACAGGAGGTGCTCGATGATCTCTTCCTGAAATTTGAGGAAGGATCGTGTTCTCCCAGCCTTACTGTAGAGAACAAAATTATTATACAGAGCCAATTGAATTAGGTATACAGACACCTTCTTATACCAGCGTCTGGTTCTGCGAAACACTAAATACGGAGACAACATCTGGTCATTGAAGTCCACCCCTCCCATGTGAAGGTTATAGTCGTGGACTGAAAGGGGCTTTTCAATGACACGGGTTGCTCGCTCAATTTGGATTGTCGTGTCTGCGTGAATGGAGGAGAGCATGTAAACGTCACGCTTGTCTCTCCATTTCACCGCGAGCAGTTCTTCGTTACACAAGGCAGCCCTCTCCCCCTTGCAAGACGGGTGGTAACGAGCCGTTGGGGGAAGCCCGCGCGACTAGTTCGCGCGGTGCCACAGCAGCCAATCTGTTCTAGAAACAAATGCCTGAAGAGGGCCACTCTTGTGTAGAAATTGTCCACATAAAGATGGTACCCCTTGCCGAATAAGGGTGACACCAAGTCCCAGACTGTCTTCCCACTGCTCCCCAGGTAGTCAGGGCAACCGACCGGCTCCAGGGTCTGATCTTTTCCCTCATAGACACGAAATTTGTGGGTATAGCCTGTGGCCATTTCACAGAGCTTATACAATTTGACCCTATAGCGGGTGCGCTTGCTTGGGATGTATTGTTTGAAGCCAAGGCGCCCGGTTAAATGTATTAGGGACTCGTCTACACAGATGTTTTGCTCTGGGGTATACAAATCTGCAAATTTCTGGTTGAAGTGGTCTATGAGGGGCCAGATTTTGTGGAGCCGGTCAAAAGCTGGGTGGCCTCTGGGACGGGAGGTGGTGTTATCGCTAAAGTGCAGGAAACGCAGGATGGTCTCAAATCGTGTCCTGGACATAGCAGCAGAGAACATGGGCATGTGATGAATTGGGTTCGTGGACCAATATGACCGCAATTTATGCTTTTTAGTTAGACCCATGTTGAGGAGAAGGCCCAGAAAAATTTTAATTTCGGAAACTTGGACTGGTTTCCACCGGAAAGGCTGGGCATAAAAGCTTCCCGGGTTGGCGGTTATAAATTGTGTGGCATACCGATTTTTTTCTGCCACAACTAAGTCTAAGAGCTCCGCAGTCAAGAGCAGCAAAAAAAATCCCAGGGCCGAACCGATCTGAGCTGTCTCAACCCGAACTCCAGACTGGGCGGTGAAAGGGGGAACTACAGGTGCGGCTGAAGTTGGGGACTGCCAATCAGGGTTTGCCAGCACCTCAGGGATGCTAGGGGCTCTACGGGCCTGTCTGTGCGGTGGCTGCGACGGGGTAACTACTGCACGTGCCACCGTACCAGCTTCAACTGCCCTTCTCGTGCTCGCCACTTCACCATGTTGTACGGCAGTGCTGGTACTAGGTCCAGGATGGGCTGCGCTGCTGGTGTATGCCTCACCACGTAATCCGACAGCGCCAGCCCCACTCTGCTGCCCTTGAAGCAGATCCTGTGCAACCTGTGGTCTAGCGACATGGGGCCGGGTACGCCTGGTGCTATCAGGGACCTCAGCCTCCTCGTCCGAACTTTGAGTCAGACTGCCACTGCTTTCTACAGGTTGATATTCTGACCCGCTAGATTCATCAGATGAGGGTTCCCATTCCTCATCCGACTGGGTCAGAAGCCTATAGGCCTCTTCAGAAGAATACCCCCTTTTGACATTTGGGCAACTAAATTTAGGGGTATTCCCTGAGACTACCCAAGAAAAAAAGCAAGCCTGTCTTACAAATGGGAGGCTAGCGAAGTACCGGAGGCCGCTGCGGTTGATAAAAAATATCAAAACTGATTTTTTTTTATCGCCGCAGCGCGTGTAAAGTGAATGTGCAGTGATAAAAAAATAACAAAAAATGTTGTCACTGCGGCGGGGCGGGCGTGGGTGAACGCACGCGTGGGCGACCGATCAGGCCTGATCGGGCAAACACTGCGTTTTGGGTGGAGGGCGAACTAAGGTGACACTAATACTATTATAGATCTGACTGTGATCAGTTTTTATCACTTACAGATACTATAAAAGTACAAATGCTGATTAGCGATACGCTAATCAGCGAATAAGTGACTGCGGTGGGCTGGGCGCTAACCGATTGCTAAACTACCTAACCAAGGGGCCTAAACTATCCTAAAACCTAACGGTCAATACCAGTGGGAAAAAAAAGTGACAGTTTACACTGATCACTTTTTTCCTTTCACTAGTGATTGACAGGGGCAATCAAAGGGTTAATTGGGGTGCAGGGGGTGATCTGAGGCTAAAGTGTAGTGTTTTGGTGTACTCACTGTGAAGCCTGCTCCTCTGCTGAGACCAACCGACGAAAAGGACTAGCAGAGGAGCAGGGAAGCCATATAACACATCATATTTACTAATATGATGTGTTATATGGCTTCTGATTCGACATTTTAAAAATTGCCAGGGGGCGTGGCCGCGACGCTGAGGAAGATGGCCGCATAATCTCAGAGCTCCTGCTCCAACACAGCGATTCAGCTTAACAGAACCTCACTAATAACTGCAATCTTACCCTCCTGGTGCCTGTCGCGACAGGAACTGTCCCTGATGATGACTAGAGGGAAAAGGAGCATGAAGAACCAGGGGAAGTTGGAGTTCTTCTTCGGTCAGGAGCGGGACAAAGATGGCGCCGGCGCGCGAACTGAGCATGCCGAACACAGCTCCAGCCCGCAATCCTCAATGACCGGAGGCTCACCACGCAGCTCAGATGGCAGCAGGTCACTGCAACAAAGCCCCAGGGGGTCTCCACATAAAAATCCGCGGACCATGCAGAGGAGGTGATAAAGGGGAACAGCGCAGCATCGCCGAGCAAACCGGCAGCACAGCGATCTCCCTATGCCAGCCCGGCTAAGCAGAGGCCCAGGCTACAAGCTCCAGAGGCGGCTGATGGTGAGTCACAGTACCCCACTGATGGGCCAAATACAAACCCTTTGCCAGAAGTGCTCCACAACTTCCCCACAGACGACAAGCCAGCATGTTGTTAAAGGAAATGCTGCTTGAGTTTAACCATTCGGTCACCAGCCACCTGTCACATCTGCTTACACCGATCCAATCCTCTGTGACCGACTTGGACAACAGAGTCCAGCATGTAGAGCAGAAAATGGGCGAGTTTGCAGACTCTCATAACAACTTAATCGATGCCCATGATACGCAAGCAGAGGAAATCGCGTACCTCCGTGCGAAGGTAGCGGACCTTGAAGACCGTTCCCGCAGAAATAACTTAAAATTGCGCGGAGTGCCAGAGTCGGTGCTAGCTGAAGACCTCCAAACATATATTAAGACCTTGATGAGAATCCTATTGCCCGATTGTACTGAGCAAGACCTTATAATTGATCGAGCGCACAGGATTGCTAAGCTAAAACATCTCCCGGACGACACACCGCGTGATGTTCTCGCCCGCTTGCACTTTTTTCAAGCTAAGGAGGACACTCTAGCAGCGGCAAGGAAACTGGGCACGTTGCCGGACCTTTACCAATTGGTTAAACTTTTTGCTGACCTCTCTGTAGCCACCCTGCAACTTCAGCGCACACTAGCCCCGATCACCCTTGCTTTGCGTTCTCACTCTGTCCCGTACAGATGCGGATATCCTATGAAGCTGCTAGTGCAAAAGAATGGCGCCATGACTGTAATCCGCACGGTGGAGGAGGGGAAATTGGTGCTGGCAGCCTGGGGTATTCCGGTTGAAGAGGTACCTGCAGAGAAGCAACACCAACGCCATTCCGCGGAAGGTGATTGGCAGCGGGTAGAGAGATGCCGACAGAAGAAACATCGCTAGAGGTTCGACTAATTGCGCTATATCATCTTGGAGCAGGAACATGTTCTATTTTTTGTTCCTTCTTGGTGGTAGGCATGACTGTTTTCCCCCAATACAATGCGCAAGGGTATACAAGCTCTGACCCTTGTACTACTTTTTCACTGCCCCTTTCACTGGGCGGTCAGTTCTGGTTTATTATGTTTGTTCTTTAACTTTTTTGCTTTTGTTCTTTTCCGCTGCTGTGTCCTAAACACATTTCTCACTTGATTTTATTGCAGTGTGCTGGGAGTGCCTCCTTCCGCAAAGTCCGAGGGATCATCGTCGTAGCTTTTAGACTGTCACAATGGTATTAACGGTTGGATCCCTAAACGTAAGAGGTCTAAACAGCCCTTTCAAGAGGCGGATGATGTGGAAGGAGGCACTCTCGATTAAATGTGATGTATTTTGTGCACAGGAGGCACACTTACTAGAAGCTGATAGCGGGAGATTAAAACACCCATCATTCCCGACCCTGATTCACTCCCACGGTCGGAGTAAGAAAAGAGGAGTAATGTTCACCATACGTAATTCAGTGGTGCATCAGGGTAAACATACGGTGGTTGATCCAGGGGGGAGATATATCATTCATGTGTGCTCTATTAATGTTGTTGTTTATACCCTAGTGGGACTGTATGCCCCTAACACTCGGCCTATGCATTTTATAAACAAAGTACTCAAGAAAGTACAGAAATTGAGGGAAGGCAGAGTTATCATTTGCGGTGATTTCAATATGACCCCTGACCCATCTCAGGATTCTTCCGGCACCTCCAGATCCCGTGCCCCTCCGTTAACACCCGTGTTACTTGCTAACTCCCTGTTTGATGTTTGGCGCATTCACCATGCTTCAGAAAGGGATTTTTCATATTATTCCCCTGTGCATCAAACGTATTCACGGATTGATCTATTTCTGGTTGACAGAAATTCTCTGAGCGCCTCGGTGAAATCTTCTATCGGAACAATCACTTGGTCGGATCACGCACCGGTGACTCTGGAGGTGTCGGAAGAATTCTCTGCCCCTCCTAATCCTTTGTGGAGGGCCAATGAATTTATTCTAGCCAATACAAAATACCAAGAAGAAGTGTCTAGGGCATTACAGGAGTACTTTAAATGTTACACTGCCTCTGTGTCAGACCCCTCTATTGTGTGGTTGGCCCACAAGGCATTTATCAGGGGCATTTTAATGAAATTAAGCTTTAGACACAAAAAGTTGAGGGGAAAAACGCAAGATGACATTATAAAACAAATACAGAACACAGAATTGATAAATAAATCTACCCCCTCTCCAGAATTGACTGAGAAGCTGAGAGCTCTTAGAGCACAACTAAAAGAGAGCTTTTTACACACATATGAACTCTCACTCAAAAGGATTAAGGCGAGGTATTATTCACAGGCCAATAAGTTATTAGCCAGTAGAATAAAAGCGAGAGCCATAAAATCCAAAATAGCATTTCTGTAGGATCCCTCTAAGACTTATAAGCTATACGATCCAAAAGCCATAGCTAATAGATTTATGTCTTACTACTCCCAACTGTATAACCTGAAAGACGAAATCCATGCCCCCCCCTGAGAAAATAAATGAATTTCTAAACTCTATTCACCTTCCCTCTCTGGATGGTCGTCAAAGCGACGCCCTTTGCGCCCCAATGTCTCATGCTGAGATCTATAAAATAATTCGCAGCCTGCCACATCACAAAAGCCCGGGCCCAGACGGACTCCCAAACGCCTATTACAAAACTTTTTCCGACTATCTGGTCCCACACCTTCATGCATCCCTGTCTAGTGCTATGACAACGGGGAAACTTCCCAAAGAAATGCTAGAAGCAGTTATCGTGACTTTACATAAGGTAGGGAAGGATTCCTCTGTCCCTCAAAATTTTCGTCCCATCTCCCTGCTTAATACTGATCTCAAAATTTATGCGAAAATACTGGCCTCCCGCCTAGTTGACATTATTCCCACCCTTGTGGCATCGGACCAAGTGGGTTTCGTAAAGGGACGTCAGATTACAGATAACTCCAGAAGGGTAGTAAACTTGATCGATTTCGTCAACAGGCACAGGCTACCGACTGTGCTGGTTACCCTGGACGCTGAGAAGGCTTTCGACAGAGTTAATTGGTCGTTTGTCTTCTCAGTGCTCCAAAAGTTGGGTATCCCTGACTCCATGATCAATGCTATTCGGGTCCTCTATTCAGAGCCCTCAGCTAAAGTGCTAGCGAATGGCGTAATGTCCGACCCGTTTGTCCTGTCAAATGGCACTAGACAGGGATGCCCCCTATCACCTTTAATATTTATTTTATCGCTAGAACCATTGGCACAAGCAATTCGCCAGTCACCGTCGGTGTCAGGGGTACAGATCGGAAATAGATGTCACTGAATATCACTGTACGCAGACGACATTATCCTGTCCCTGACTGACCCCCAAAAATCTTTAAAAGAAGTAATGGACATTATCCGGTCTTACGGGGCCCTCTCTTACTATAAAGTTAATGAAAATAAATCGCAGGCTCTTCCCCTGGGAATTTCGGACTTAGCTGTAACCCACTTGAGAAAGGAATTTCCATTAGATTGGCAAGACTCCTCAATCCAATATCTGGGTTTTAAAGTAACATCCACTCCACATGAACTCTACTTTTGCGAGCAATCCAACTAGAGCTCACTAGCATAGCAAAAACTGAATTATCTTGGATAGGACGTATTGCAGCTTTTCAACAACATATACTTCCAAAATTCCTGTACCTGTTTCGCACCATACCTATTCCAGTCCCGAACTCCTTTTTTAATCTGGCAAATCGGATGCTAAATGCATTGACTTGGAACAAAACTAGATCAAGAATTGCCAGAAGCATTATGTGTAGACACAGGAGGCATGGGGGTTTAGGCTTACCGAATTTGTACGATTACTATCTCGCCTCCAGAGTTAACCAACTCAAAGAGTGGTGGAAGGGAGATGTTGAGAAACATTGGGTCCACATTGAACAATCACAGGTCTCCAAACACAACTTGTGTGCCCTTCTTATGGCAGCTTTACACGATTCCTATTCTGGCCTCCAACCTGCATTCTGTGTCTCCACATCGGTAGCCCAATGGAAAACATACCATGCAAGTGGAGGGACGGTACCTACCTTGGTGGCCCACCTCACCCCACTGGAGTCTCTCCAACATTTGGTTCCAGATTTGAATATTAATGTTTGGAAAGACTGCGGCATTAACATTCTGGTGGTCCTATTAACAGACTCGAGTCTAAAGTCCTTCGAAGAGGTTAAACGCTCTAGCAATATCCCTCAGCAGGAGGCATTTTCTTACCTAAAAATAAGGCATGCGCTGTCTAATAACCCCTCCTTCAAAATTAGCAGTAACCTCCAACTGCTATCACACTGGTCGATTGTGGGTTTAGTCTCGAAGGGGCTCAGGCCAGTATATCTGTTCCTAGGGGCAAAAGACCGTTTTCCCAAAACTGCCCCTCTGTTGGCATGGGAGGCTGAGCTCGGACAATTCTTCACCCTGACCCAATGGGATACCGCGAATAAATGAGCTATTTCCACCCTAAAATGTGTCTCTCACCTAGAGTCGCATCTGAAAATGACTCTAAGGTGGTACTATACTCCAGTTAGGCTACATGCTATTTACCCAAACTCGAAATCAGATTGCTGGAGGGAATGCGGACACAGGGGATCGATGCTACATATATTCTGGGCTTGCCCGAAAATCACCTCTCTAAGGTCCCAAATATTTAATAAGATATCAAGGGTGGTCGGTCATACTGTCCCTCTTGATCCAGCCCTGGCGCTATTGTTGATAGGTTTAGACAAGTTGCCAGCCAAAGTTAGGACCAGCGTTTTACACATGCTAGTTTCTACAAGACTGGCAATCGTGAGAAACTGGAAAAGCACAAATACCCCTGGGTTGCAAGAGATTATCAACGCAGTCAATACTACAATATCGTACGAATACATTATCGCACATCAATCTTTCCGGGTTGCCCAACACTTGTCAAATTGGGAAGCTTGGAAACGTGTGAGCTCGGCAACCCATCTAAATGGAGGAAGTCAATAGAGGGCCAACAGGGTCGAGAAAACATAAGTTAAGATGAAGCGTAAAGTCACAGGATAGTTATCCTCAGCTATCAAGCAGTAGTGTTAGTCTCAGCTACAATTGGCACACTTGCTGATGCTATATTAATGTCACAGCTCGGAATGTTGTTAACTTTTCATTTTTTTATGCTTTTATACCTATGTTCACATTTACTGTCTATATCGAACATTTATTACTCAGGTATTCTTGCATCTTTTCTGTACTATTCTGTAAAACAGGAAAATCGGAATATTATGTGTATAATGTCTGTGAATCGTATGCAACTTGCATTCTGTACCTTGTGCAATTGACACTTTTATTCTGACAATAAAAACTTATTGAACTTAAAAATTGCCAGCCTGCCAGCCTGCCAGCCACGATCATTGGCTGGCAGGCTGGTGACGAAATGGTGCTTGTAATTTTGCCGGCCCGCGATGCGCGGGCCGGCTCAGTCCGAAATCTCGCGTCTCGCGAGATGACGCACGGGTGCGTCCAGGAGGAATAATCAACCGCCTCCCGGACGCATCCGTGCGTTACATGGTCGGTAGGCGGTTAAACGGTTAAATACTCCTGTTACATTGTCGGTAAAAAAAAAAATAATACTTTTTGTGCTAGATAGTACATTTGCAGCCTGAATTGCATTTCTGACAGTCCAATAAAACCGTTAAAGACTGTTGTTACAATGTCTTTCATAGATATAATCGCAGTTGCAAGCCAGTGTGTGTCAGGCCCACACAGACTGTACTGTGCCCACTGGCCAGGCCACCACTCATACCATTACAGGGTGTCACAATACCTTGCAGATCAAAAAAAGTCAAATTATTTTTTCTCTGTGATATCATTGCAGTTGCAAGCCAGTGTGTGTCAGGCCCACACAGACTGTACTGTGCCCACTGGCCAGGCCACCACTCATACCGTTGCAGGGTGTAACAATACCTTGCAGATAAAAAAAAAAGTCTAATTATTATGGAGCATGAAGGGGCCCAAAGACACTTGTGCCGCATAAGAAGACACACAAAGCACTGAAGGAAGGGGGGCCCAAGTTGAACTCTTGCACCGGAGCCCATGAGCCTTTAGTTAAACCCCTGCCCCCCCCCCCAATACCCCCATATACTATCCTAAAGAAAAATGAATGCCCCCCCATAGTAATAGTGCTCCTCATAGTCCCACCAATAGTAATACCCTTCTAGAATGCCCTCATTAGTAACACTGTCCCAACCGTGATAATGCTCCTCAGCAATGCCCCCATTATTAGAAGAGCCCTCCCATATTAATAATACCCTCACAGAGTCCCCAGTAGAAATAAGGCCCCCTATTGTGCCCCCAGTGGTAATAAAGCTCCCTACAGACCCCTCAGTAGTAATAAGGCCCCCATAGTGCGCTTAGTAGAAATAAGGCGGATCTATAAGACCCTCCTATAGAGCCCCTAGTAGTAATAAGACCGCCTATAATGTCCCCTGGATCTGCAGTGCCCCCTGCAGTTATACTCCTCCCTCCACCATACAGTCCCATGTAAATAACATCACCTTCTCCCCAGCCGCCTCCAACGCACAATCCCATGTAAACATCACCCCCTAAGGCTACTTTCACACTTGCGTTCGTGCAGATCTGTCCTGTACTTGTACAGGACGGATCCGCACCGATAATACAAACGAATGCATCCGTTCAGGACCGATTCGTTTGCATTAGATTTGAATTTCTAAGTCCCAATACGGATCGGTTCTGAGTTTCATTGAAAGTGAGTGGGGGACGGATCCGTTTACAATTGCAGCATTTTGTGAAAATGCAAAGGGATCCGTCCCCTTTGACTTACATTGTAAGTCAGGACGAATCCGTTTGGCTCCGCAAGGCCATGCGGACACAAAAACACTGCTTGCAGCATTTTGGGGTCCGCCTCCAAAACGGAACGGGGGGCCGTACGCAGGGCCGTCTTTAATATTGATTGGACCCTGGGCAAGAATTTACTTGGGCCCCCTGGATCCCACCGTTACACACCCTAGCAGGCAATCATGCCCTCCACCACAACACACACAAAAAATAATAATTCAGCGTTCAGACAGTTCACAGTTCCACTTCCTTCAGAAAAGCGAGCCTGCCGTGCACTCCAGCGACTTACAGATAGAGGCAGTGGCGTTGCTATGGCTGGTGTCACCCTTTGCTCAGGGGGGCCCTCATGGTGTGGAGTGGTCATTTTTTACTAAGGAATAAAGTTTAACCGTTTATGTGCAAAAGAGAAAAAAAGAAGTCACTAAGGCTACTTTCACACTAGCGTTCGATCGGATCCGTTCTGAACGGATCCGATCGTAATAATGCAGACGGAGGCTCCGTTCAGAACGGATCCGTCTGCATTATATTAGCAAAAAAAAGCTAAGTGTGAAAATAGCCTCGTACGGATCCTTCCAGACTTTCAATGTAAAGTCAATGGGGGACGGATCCGCTTGAAGATTGAGCCATATTGTGGCATCTTCAAACGGATCCGTCCCCATTGACTTACATTGCAAGCAGCGTTCAGCTGTCCGCCTGTCCGTGCGGAGGCGAGCGGAGCGGAGGCTGAACGCCGCCAGACTGATGCAGTCTGAGCGGATCCGCTCCATTCAGACTGCATCAGGGCTGGACGGCTGCGTTCGGGTCCGCTCGTGAGCCCCTTCAAACGGAGCTCACGAGCGGACACCCGAACGCTAGTGTGAAAGCAGCCTAAGTCAGCTCCAATCAGATATCTGCACATAGACCAAGACTCTTGGTCTATGTGCAGATATCTGATTGGAGCTGACTTCTTATTTTCTCTTTTGCACATAAATGGTTATACTATTCCTTAGTGAAAATGACAAGTCCACACCAATCCCATGAGGGCCCCCCTGAGCAAAGATTAGTAAATGTGGCAAGTGATGATGGCCTCAGGCCAGGCCACAGTTCAGCAGCAGAGTCTCAAACAGAGAGAACTGAAGAACCCAACCCCTGCCCTTATGTCGACTGGGGCTCTCTATAATTAATCCCCCACAAATTTATAAATGGAATGGTCGTCGGATCTGACCTGAACGGTTTCTTCTAATATATGAAATAAAGTCAATATAATATATGCAATGCATATGCGCTGGCTGGTGCCACTGCTTTTTGCTTACCTCCTCCTCAGTCCTGTCCTCCCCTCCTGGCGCGGCAGTAGCAGGTCGACTCTGGCTGGCTGACTATACTTTTATGAGGTAGGTGACCAGGTCAGGTCAGCAGGTCAGTGACTTGAGACTGGTCTGGTCTGGATCTTGTCTGTCTGGTAAGTGGTCACGTGCTGCCTGTGACTCACTCAACACCGCCACCCAATCCCAATCCCTTTAGCCTCCGGAGCAGAGGCGGGGACTTAGTCCCTGCTGATGCCTGCTCCGCCTCCGCCGTGGCGCTTCACTAGGCTGCGGAGTGGACCGGTGACTCAGACGAGAGACGACACACCCCCTTTTGCAAAGTGAGTGACCCCTTTTGCAAAGTGAGTGACGGGGGGCGGGGTCGGGGGCGGGGGGGCGGGGCCGGGGGCGGGGGGTAGCGGGCCGAAGTGCTTCACCTTCGCTGTGAAGAGTAGGCTGCGCTGCTGCTGCTGCATATTAACATGAGTCCGATGTCCGACTCCAGAGTCAGAGTCGCTCGGGAGTTAGGCCAGGGAGGCAGGGCCCCCATTAGCAACTGGGCCCGGGGCAGCTGCCCCTTTTGCCCTGCGGAAAAGACGGCCCTGGCCGTACGGAGCCAAACGAATGCATTCTGAATGGATCCACATCCATTCAGAATGCATTGGGGTTAAACTGATGCATTTGGGGCTGCTTGTAAGAGCTTTGAAACGGATCTCACAAGCGGATCCCCAAACGCAAGTGTGAACGTAGCCTAAACATTAAGTCCCATGTACAGTCATGTGAAAAAATTAGGACACCCTTTGAAAGCATGTGGTTTTTTGTAACATTTTTAATAAAAGGTTATTTCATCTCCGTTTCAACAATACAGAGAGATTAAAGTAATCCAACTAAACAAAGAAAACTGAAGAAAAGTCTTTTCAAGATCTTCTGTAAATGTCATTCTACAAAAATGCCTATTCTAACTGAGGAAAAAGATAGGACACCCTTGCCCCTAATAGCGAGTGTTACCTCCTTTGGCTGAAATAACTGCAGTGAGACGGTTCTTGTAGCCATCTACCAGTCTTCGACATCGGTCTGAGGAAATTTTACCCCACTCCTCAATGCAGAACTTTTTCAGCTGTGAGATGTTTGAGGGGTTTCTTGCACGTACAGCCCTTTTCAAGTCACCCCACAGCATCTCAATGGGATTCAAATCTGGACTTTGACTTGGCCATTCCAGGACTCTCCATTTCTTCTTTTTCAGCCAATCTTTGGTTGATTTACTAGTATGTTTTGGGTCATTGTCATGTTGCATGGTCCAGTTCCGCTTCAGCTTTAATTTTCTAACTGATGGTCTCACATGTTCTTCAAGCACCTTCTGATACACAGTAGAATTCATCGTGGATTCTATGATGGTGAGCTGACCAGGTCCTGCTGCAGCAAAGCAGCCCCAAACCATGACACTTCCACCTCCATGCTTCACAGTTGGTATGAGGTTCTTTTCTTGGAATGCTGTGTTTGGTTTACGCCAAACATGTCCTCTGCTGTTGTGTCCAAATAATTCAATTTTGGACTCATCTGTCCAAAGAACATTATTCCAGAAGTCCTGGTCTTTGTCAACTTTATCTCTGGCAAATGTCAGTCTGGCCTCGATGTTTCTCTTGGAAAGCAAAGGTTTCCTCCTTGCACACCTCCCATGCAAGTTAAACTTGTACAGTCTCTTTCTGATTGTAGAGGCATGTACTTCTACATCAACAGTAGCCAGAGCCTGCTGTAGTTCTCGAGATGACACTTTAGGGTTTTTGGAGACCTCTTTTAGCATCTTGCGGTCTGCTCTTGGGGTGAACTTGCTGGGGCGACCAGTCCTGGGCATGTTGGCAGTTGTTTTGAAAGCCCTCCACTTGTAGACTATCTTCCGGACAGTGGAATGGCTGATTTCAAAATCTTTTGAGATCTTTTTAAATCCCTTCCCAGACTCATAGGCTGCTACAATCTTTTTTCTGAAGTCCTCTGACAGCTCTTTTGCTCTCACCATGGTGCTCACTCTCACTTCAACAGTCAGGAGCACACCAAACTAAATGTCTGAGGTTTAAATAGGGCAAGCCTCATTCAACATGCAGAGTAACGATCTACTAATTATGTGCACCTGGTGTGATATACCTGTGTGAGATCTGAGCCAATTTAAGAGGGAATACATGTGAGGGTGTCCTATCTTTTTCCTCAGTTAGAATAGGCATTTTTGTAGAATGACATTTACAGAAGATCTTGAAAAGACTTTTCTTCAGTTTTCTTTGTTTAGTTGGATTACTTTAATCTCTCTGTATTGTTGAAACGGAGATGAAATAACCTTTTATTAAAAATGTTACAAAAAACCACATGCTTTCAAAGGGTGTCCTAATTTTTTCACATGACTGTACATAAACATCATTCCCCTCCCCATCCACTTTCAACATACAGTCCCATGTCAATAACATCCCTCCCTTTAGCCCTAACATACATCCCACTTAAATAACTACAACTCCCAGAATTGCTCTGCCTCTCCCTTTACTTACCTCTCCAGTCCTGATATACAGACATCACCATTAGGCTCCTTCTCCTCTTCACTCGGGTCCAATCCTGCACTGGTCACATGAAGGTGACATCATCCAGGTCATCCTATCACAGCCTGTTTTGCTGATCACATGACCTGTGATGTCACCTCAGGTCCTTGACCTCTTCCCAGTGTATTAGATTCAATTGTATTGCCGTTCTGTGTAGGCAATACAGTTGTATCTAACAGACAGGCAGGACATTCGGGGCCTGGGACAAAACATCCGGGGCCCAGGCCCCGAATGTTTTAACCTAGCGACGCCCCGAGTGAATGGGAGTCGGGAAACGGAGCTCCCTTGGGCCCCCAGGAGCAACTGGGCCCGGGGCAGCTGCCCCTTTTGCCCTATGACAAAGACGGCCCTGGTTGCAAGCCAGTTTGTCAGGCCCACACAGACTGTACTGTGCCCACTGGCCAGGCCACTACTCATACCGTTACAGGGTGTCACAATACCTTGCAGATAAAAAAAAGTCAAATTACTTTTTCTCTGTGATATAATCGCAGTTGCAAGCCAGTGTGTGTCAGGTCCACACAGACTATACTGTGCCCACTGGCCAGGCCACCACTCATGCCGTTACAGGGTGTCACAATACCTTGCAGATAAAAAAAAAAGTCAAATTATATTTTCACTGTGATATCAGTGCAGTTGCAAGCCAGTGTGTGTCATGCCCACACAGACGGTACTGTGCCCACTGGCCAGGCCATCACTCATATGGTTACAGGGTGTCACAATACCGTGCAGAAAAAAAAGACAAATTATTTTTTCTCTGTGATATAATCACTGTTGCAAGCCAGTGTGTGTCATGCCCACACAGACTGTACTGTGGCCACTGGCCAGGCAACCACTTATACCGTTACAAGGTGTTACAATACCTTGCAGATAAAAAAAGATAAATTATTTTTTCACTGTGATATCATTGCAGTTGCAAGCCAGTGTTTGTCAGGACTTTTTATTTTAAATCCAAACCAAATACAATTACCAATAAAGGACTTAACCCGGCCAGACTCCCACCCCGCCCCCCCTTCTATATTCATAGCACCCATTCATGCACATCCATACACTATTTACATATCAACAAATTTATATAACTAAGACAAAACTAAAAGAATAAATAAATAAATTAAAATACAATAATATATACAATATATACAAGACCTATCCATAACCCTAAATCTAACTTATAACCCATCACCGTCCCCACATAACACACCAAACCGGTCTCCCACAGAAGTTCAAGAGGATAACCCCGAGCTTCTCCAGTTCCATAGTTCTCCCCAGTCGGACTGGGGCTGACCGGTTTGTAAGGGAAATAATTTTTTATATATATATATATATATATATATATATATATATATATATTTTTTTTTTTTTTATTTAATACACACACATATAAATATATATACATAACCCCCTCCCCCCAAACCCCCCTCCCAACCTGACTAACCCCAACATTAAGTCCCTAATAATCAACTTATACATATACAATATACATATACAATATCATATAATACATAACACAAAAAACAGACTTTTTCAGCTATGGTTCAGTGCCTGTAAACCAAACCATCCTGCTTTATCATAAAACAAAACAAAAATCTAATAGTGTCATGCCAGCCCACCACCAGGGCTGAGAGTTACTCGGTTAGTGTACCCTGAAACAAAAGCCCCTCCACAGATGAGAGACTTTAGGGCCACCCAACCTTTCATTCTCAAGAGAGCGCACTTTATCCAGGTCACCCATGATGTTCCTATATACCGTCTCCACTGGGAGGACTTTAGAATTCGTCGACACTAGACACCTTGCGCACCAAATGTGATACCTGACCACTGCACTAACTAGGAATAAAGTGCAACGGTCCCGTCCACCCAGGTCTTTGAACGCACCATAGGCCCACTCTGCATAGGATAGTACAGCCAGCCTAGGCCAGCCGATGGAAGTCCCCACCCTTTTGTAGACCTCTATATTAAAAGGACAGTGAAGCAAGAAATGGTCCATACTTTCCAGCACAGCACCGCACTCCTCCCGGGGACAACCCCTTTCCTCAGAGTTTCTACACTTCACATTATCCCTTACATATAGCTTACCATGGAAGCAGCGCCAAGCCACATCCCAAACTTTCAAGGGGATCCTCACCGAATTAATTAAAGTCAACCCTGCCTCTAGATCCCGACTTGGGCAATCCCTCAAGGCCAACGGAGGCTGGAAGAAGGTAGAAAGGACCTTAAAATCAAGGTCGAACCTCGACTTGGTCTCTATCTCTCCCCTCCCGAGACCCCATCGCTTTATAATTCTCAGGACCGGGGCAACATAAGCCGGGAGATATCTCTGCCTTGACGAACGTAGGTCTTTCACACGCCCTCCTGTCTCCCATTCCTGGAAGAAGGGCCGAAACCATTCCCTACAGGAATTCACCCACCAAGGAGCCCTCTCCATCCAGAGGATTGCAATGTTAGCTTTTAAGAAGGTATTCGTTAGGAATACCACTGGGTTGACCATACCCAACCCACCTAGTCTCCTTGGTCGGTAAGCGACATCTCTCTTGACTAGGTTCAGCCTGTTTCCCCATAACATCTGGGAAAACAGGCTGTAGACCGTTGCCCAGAGAGAGCCTGGCAGGACACAGACAGTGCCCAAGTACAATAGTACCGGAATCAGATAAGTCTTGCACAGGTGAACCCTTTTCCTGAGGGTCAAAGACCAACCCTTCCAGCGATCCACCTTTTGACCGACATCTTTCAGTCTGCCTTCCCAATTTTTCCGATGATAGTCCTCATCCTGGCCAAAATTGATGCCGAGAACTTTGACAGTTTTCTGAGGCTCTGGGAGAGTGCCCTGGAGATCAAAAGTAGGATCTCCTTCTCCCAACCAGAGAGTTTTGCATTTATCAAGGTTGATCCGAGACCCAGAAACCTGAATAGCTGTCCACTTCCGACATCACCCACCCCACCTCCTCACCAGAAGAGGTGAAAATGGTGACATCATCGGCATACGCTACCACCCTCAAAGACGGCCCCCCTGCCCCCGCCAGTTCCATCCCCACCCCCGCTAATGGTCCACGATCTACCCTTCTAATGAAGGGATCGATCGCAAACACATACAGCAAGGGGCTTAAGGGACATCCTTGACGGACACCGGAAGTCACCTCGAAGGGCTGTCCCGACCAACCATTAACCAACGGGAAACTCTCAGCCCCTTTGTACAAAGCCTTTAGCCAATTCACAAACCTCCCCGGCAGACCGTACCACAAAAGGACAGACCACAGGTACTCGTGGTTCACCCGGTCAAAAGCTTTAGCCTGATCCAAAGACAAGAGAAACCCCTTCCAAAGGCCCACCCTGCCCCGCTCCACGGCCTCTCGGACACTGAGAACGGCGCTAAAAGTGCTCCGACCGGGAACTGTGCAGTGCTGAGCCCCCGAAAGGAGTATCGGTGCAAACTTCACCAATCTATTAAAAAGTATTTTTGCCAGGATCTTTCTGTCCGTATTGAGAAGCGATATGGGTCTTCAATTCTCAATACGGGATGGATCTTTGCCCTTTGACAGAATAATCAGGGCTGACTTACCCATTGACTTTGGTAAAGTGCCCGAGGAAAGACACTCATTAAAGACCTCAGTCAAAGGAGGAACTAACTGTTCCTTGAAAGTCCTGTACCACTCAGATGTTAAGCCATCCGGACCTGGCGATTTCTTGGGCCTAAGCCCTTCAATGACCAGTCTCACTTCCTCTTCTCTGATTAGTTCAGACAAAACGTCAAGAGAGGGGTCCATTCCTGCCTTGGGAACAGCTTCAGCCAAGAAAGCTGAAAACTTGTCCCGATCTAGTTCTTTCCTACTCAAGAGGTGAGAGTAGAAAGACTTGACCACCTCCAGGATCCCTGATTTGGACCTATTCAGGGATCCTGTACTATCAATCAGGCCTGTCACCAGCTTACGTTTTACTGACATCTTACAGTTGCCGTAAGGGTTGGGCGAGCGGTACTTCCCAAAATTCCTCTCGACAACCAAAGATGCGTACCTATCGTACTGACACCTCTTAAGCAAGGACTTCACACGAGAGATATCCTCGCGGCTACCTCCCGTCGAGACCAGACTTTCAAGTTTCTTCCTCAGTTCCTGGTACAGATTATTTCTGTCCTGGCACCTGAGGTACGAAAGCTCTCGGAAAAACCTTGCCGTCCTTGTTTTAAACATCTCCCACCACTCTGACTTACTGTTGCAGAGGTCCACTAACGGTTCCTGGGCCTGAAAGAACTCCTCGAAGGATTGTCTTATTGTCGCATCTTCCAGGAGAGATGAATTCAACTTCCACAAACCTCTGCCCATACAGGGGGTCTCTGCAACATTCAAAGAAAAACAAATTAAACAGTGATCGGAGAAAACCACTTCCTCAGTCTCCAAGACCGAGAAAACAGCTTCCCCCTTCAAATAAAACCTATCTATTCTAGACCTATGGCTACCTTGATGAAAAGTGAAGTCCACGTGGTCTGGCTTATGCTTTAAATGAGCATCCACCAGACTAGCTTCCTCAACTATCTTACTCAATACGACGCCATCAGTATCCAGCCTGACTTTGGAGCCTCCCCTATCACAGACTCTTGTCACATTGTTGAAGTCTCCACCAAAGATCACCTGACGGCTGGAAAAAAGGTAAGGTTTAATCCTCATGAGGAGACATTTACGATCCCACACAGTTTGTGGACCATAGATGTTAATGAGCCTCAGCTCTTGTCCTCCCATGAGCACATCCAGGATCAGGCACCTTCCCATTTCTAGTTCAATTACTTTCCTGCATTCCACTCTTCCAGCGGTTTTAAAAAGTACCGCTACCCCGCTACGTGGTTCGGCCGCAAGAGACCAGAAAGATGGACCATGCCTCCACTCTCTCTTTGCTTTTTCCATCAACTCCATGGAAGTCAACCAGGTCTCTTGCAAAAATAAAATATCAGCATCAAAATGGCTGAAAAAATCAAAGGCCACATAACGAGCCACGTCTGACTTAATGCTAGCAACGTTAATGCTTGCTAGCGTCAACAGGGTGAGTTCCGCCATCATAAGTGATTGAACTAGATAGCTTTCTTCTTAACCCCACCGCCACCCTCACCATCACCATCACAACCATCTGACTCCTCACTTTCTTTCTGCCTTTTCAGGCATTTGGAGACATCCATATCACATTTCTCTTTGCCCATAGGATCTGACTTGGCCCCCCCTCCAGAAGGATTCCCCTCTGAAGGGCAAGGCCCGGCAACCCGCGAGGAGGCCTTCTCACCCTCCGGCACTGCATCCCTCGCTTCCCCCTCAGCCAAGCCAGCCTCGGAGGTATCGCTTAGGACGCCATACCGGTTGGAGACCTCCACAAGAGGGGCACCAGCCGAAACCCTCCTTGGTATCTGGTCAAGGGAGAGTGGGATGGACGGATCCCACTCAAGAGAGGCCTTCCTGCCCTCTCTTTTGCTGTTTCTCTTCTTACCCTGCTTGTTACTCCTTCTCACCAACCATTCACTGTCCTCCTCATCCACACTATCCCCACCTGAGGAGACAGAGACAGCGGAGAGGTTGGCCTCTTCGGGATGAACTACAGGGTTCCCATCATCATCTCTGTCATCTTGGCCACTATTGGCCGGATTCTCAACTAGGGTACCAGTTGAGGGATCAGCTGCCTCCTGCTCCCTCTGTTTGCGGCGTTGTTCATGCCGCCTGACCCTAGCTGCCGTAATTTTTTTTACCTTATCGGAATCCTTTTTGCTTCCTCCAGTGCTGGGATCCCCGGCACTTGTCCCCTCACCAGCCAGCCCAGTCCCGGCAGCAGACTCTTCACCAACTGCAGGCCCAGCCTTGCGGCTAGTATCTGCCTAGTTCTGAGCCTGTCCCTGAGCCTGGTTGGCAAAGGCAAGCAGACAGCGACTAAACGGGTGACCCAGGTCTCCACACAGGTTACACCTGATCTTCCGACAGGTTGCGGCAAGATGGTCACTCCCTCCACACCTCACGCACCTCTGGGTCTTACATTGTGCACTGAAGTGTGTGGGGTCGCCGCACCTGTGGCAGACCTTTGGCTGCCCCTGGTAAAAAAACATTATCCGATCCCTCCCTATGAAGGCCGAGGAGGGGATATGGGTAACAGAATTTCCCTGGGCCCTCAACATCACGTTAAAGGTCCAGGCCCCAGACCAAATACTGTGCTCGTCCAGGACCTTGGCTGGGTAGCCCACTTCACCGTAGCGACCCAGCCAGGTCGCTATGTCTACACTGGAAAGAGACTCATTACAAGTTAACACAGTCACTTTCTTCACCTTGTTCTGGCGGGTGATAGCCTGGACGGCAAAACCCTGCCACTCCGGGGTGCTCTTTATCAGCTCATATCTGGACCAGAAAAGCTCAAGCCCCTCTGGTCGGACAAAGCTAACATCAAAGAACTTGGTCCCGTAGGGATGGATGAGGGCATAGATGTCTTTCGCCTCAAAACCCATCTGCAGGAAAAGCTCCACAACAGTCTTCCTAGAAGGTGTTGCTTCCTTATCTTTCCAAAACAGACGGGCCACATTCCTACGGTCCCCCCCGGGTGTGGGGTGAGTCCAGACGGTCTCACCCCCTTTCTGCTCTCGGAAGGTTCTCAGCCCGTGTCTCTCCGTCCAGAAAGACAGGTCAACCGATTCACCCTCTACTTGTATGGAGGTCTCTGCACCCTCTTTCAAGGCCCCCAAGAGGCGCCGTTGCAAGTTACCCTTGCCAGATCCTGTGGGCAAAGAGTCCCTTGTTCCCTGCTGAACGATATTTGAATACGTACATTTTGCATTTTTTCCCTGTCTCACCCTTTCTTCCTCCTCCTCCTCTTTCCTCAATTTCTCCATATCCTCAGCAGTCAAAATACTTTCATCATATTCTTCCATATCCACATTTTCACCGCCTACAACATTCCCACTTACATCATTCCCACTCACTTCCATATTTTCACTTACTTTTGTATTCCCACTTGCATCCACACTTGGTCCTGCATAACTGACTCCATTCTCCCCTTCTTTCATACTACCTTTCATATCTCTTTTTACCTCGTTCACTCCACTTTTCACCACATGCTTATCACTTTTACCCCGGGAACCACCACTCACTCCCCCTAGACTGGCCGGGTTCTCCCCACTTGGCTCTCCTGACCTTAGTGGTGCCTTGCAGGCACCACACCCCCCGCAGAAGGAGCCACAACTACTGCAGAAGGAGCCACCTTGTCCGCCCTTTTCGCAACCTTGTCCGCCCTTTTCGCGTCCTTGTCTGCCCTCACCTCGTCCATCTTTACCTTGTCCGCAGCCATAATCTCCCGCTCTGTACAACCTAGCTCCACATCAGGAGCTAGGCTGGGCTCAGCAGCGGGTTTTGAAGTGTTTGAAGGGCCATACACCAACACCTCTCTCTCCACGACTTTGGTTCTATTTTTTTTTCCTTTATTTTCTCCTCTTCAGGTATCTCCTCATCTCCAAAATAGAGCCTACCTACCGGGGATTCCAGCTGCCTGATGCTCTGCAATATCAAACCACCAGACTCACCTTCATCCCCGGAGACCGCTCCCTGACTCCAAGAGGGTTCCCCCTGCCCTGCTGGCAAGGAGTCCTGCCCAGAATTTTCAGCCATTACTGTTTTTCTCGGGCTCCTGGTCCGCAGCCCTGACGGACCAGGAGAGCCAGACTCAGCATCTGACATGTTTTTAAACCGTTTATCATTTTGGAATTTTTCCATAAATGGACCGCCATTTTTTTCTATGGCCAGTTTCCTTTCTTCCAGTGTCATTATCTCCTCCTCTAGATTATCCAGCTTAGAGGAGAGAAAAGTTTTTTTACACTTAGGCAATAAGCCCTCCTGTAGCTTCATATTTTTTTGTTCCAATTTAACTTTTCTCAAGTCTTTTTTAATTTCATCATATAGCTTCAAATAAAAGACCACTCTTGAAGCAAAAATGTCTGCAGTATCTGTGGGGCCTTGCACACCCCAGTTGTGAATCACCTTGGTCCTATCCATACCAGCCCCACCTAGGTGAGACAAACCAGACTCTCCAGGGTGAGATACATTTGCTCCACTGACCCTGGAAATCACATTTCTGGACTCCTTTACCGGCATCTTGTCCATTAACACTTTAGGGCCAGCCATCCTCCGCACTGCTTGTTTAGCAGCAAAACCTTTTTTAACCTTGCCAGCCACTTGTTCAGCAGTGGACATTTTTGCATCACAGGGCTTAACCACATGGACGCCGGCCTGGCCAAGGGTCAAGTCCAAGCTCCTGCCTTTTTTAATATTTCCCCGGGTCTTCCCCGAGAGTCGGGTCTCCGGGCCAATCCTTCCCACTGCGCTCCTCTCTGCGGCGCTGGATTGCAAAATGTTCGCAAAGGTCCCATGTCGCTTACCTCCTCCTGGCTGCGACACTACCCCCGATCGTTGCATACCTTCAGACGCTGTGTCCAATGTCTCAGGACTGCATGGTCTCTCTGTGCCTTCAATTTCCACCTCCACTTCATACACCACAGGTGCAGGCGTATCCTGTGTCAGATCCACTGCTTCCATCGCCGTGCCACTGTTACGGCCGCAGCCCGGGTGTCCATACCGGGAGAGAACGCCACCCCCTGGGGAAAGGGCAGCGCTCCCCCCGGCAAACACTGATGGCCTCCAGGCCCTGCCTCCACGCCTTTCCTGCAGCTCTCACCTTCCAGAACCTGGGATGATGTCACACTGGTCAGCTGACAGGAACTGATGCAAGCAGGAAGGCCCACACAGATTGTAATGTGCCTAATGGCCTGGCCACCACTCATACTGTTATAGGGTGTCACAAAACCTTGCAGATAAAAAAAGTCAAATTATTTTTTCATTGTGATATAATCGCAGTTGCAAGCCAGAGTGTGTCGGGCCCACACAGACTGTAAACTGGCCATGCCACCACTCATACCGTTACAGGGTATCACAATACCCTGCAGATAAAAAAAAAGTCAAATTATTTTTTTCACTGTGATATAATCACAGTTGCAAGCCAGTGTGTGTCAGGCCCACACAGACTGTACTGTGCCCACTGGCCAGGCCACCACTCATACCGTTACAGGGTGTCACAATACCATGCAGATAAAAAAGTCAAATTATTTTTTCACTGTGATATAATCGCAGTTGCAAGCCAGTGTGTGTCAGGCCCACACATACTGTACTGTGCCTACTGGACAGGCCACCACTCATACCGTTGCCAGTGTTTGTCAGGCCCACACAGACTGTGCGTGGCCCACCGGCCAGGACACCACTCATACCGTTACAGGGGGTCACACTACCTTGCAGATAAAAAAAATCAAATTAATTTTTTTCACTGTGATACAATTGCTGTTGCAAGCTAGGGTGTGTCAGGCCCAAACAGACTGTACTGTGCCCACTGGCCAGGCCACCACTCATACCGTTACAGGGTTTTACAATACCTTGCAGATAAAACAAGTCAAATTATTTTTTCACTTTGATATATTCTCAGTTGCAAGCCAGTGTGCAAGGCCCACACAGACTATACTGTGCTTACTGGCCAGGCCACCACTCATACCGTTACGGGGTGTCACAATACCTTGCAGATAAAAAAAGCCAAATTATTTTTTCTCAGTGATATAATCGCAGTTGCAAGCCAGTGTGTGTCAGGCACACACAGACTGTACTGTGCCCACTGGCCAGGCCAACACTCATACCGTTACAGGGTGTCACAATACCTTGCAGATAAAAAAAGTCAAATTATTTTTTCACTATGATATAATCGCAATTGCAAGCCAGTGTGTGTCAGGCCCACACAGACTGCACTGTGCCCATTGGCCAGGCCACCACTCATACCCTTACGGGGTGTCACAATACCTTCCAGATAAAAAATATCAAATAATTTTTTCACTATGATATAATCACAGTTGCAAGCCAGTGTGTTTCAGGACCACACAGACTGTACTGTGCCTACTGGCCAGGCCACCACTCATACCGTTACGGGGTGTCACAATACCTTCCAGATAAAAAAAGTCAAATTATTTTTTTACTATCATATAATCGCAGTTGCATGCCAGTGTGTATCAGGCCCACACAGACTGTACTGTGCCCACTGGCCAGGCCACCACTCATACCGTTACAGGGTATAACAATACCTTGCAGATAAAAAAAGTCAATTTTTTTTTTACTATGATATAATTGCAGTTGCAAGCCAGTGTGTGTCAGGCCCACATAGACTGTACTGTGCCCACTGGCATGGCCACCACTCATACCGTTATAGGGTGTCACAATACCTTGCAGATAAAAAAAGTCAAATTATTTTTTCACTGTGATATCAACGCAGTTGCAAGCCAGTGTGTGTCAGGCCCACACAGACTGTACTGTGCCTACTGGCCAGGCCACCACTCGTACTGTTACAGGGTGTCACAATACCTTGCAGATAAAAAAGTCAAATTATTTTTTCACTGTGATATAATTGCTGTTGCAAGCCAGGGTGTGTCAAGCCCACACAGATTGTAATGTGCCTAATGGCCTGGCCACCACTCATACCGTTACAGGGTGTCACAATACCTTGCAGATAAAAAAAGTCAAAATATGTTTTCTCTGTGATATAATCGCAGTTGCAAGCCAGTGTGTTTCAGGCCCACACAGAATGTACTGTGCCCACTGGCCAGGCCACCACTCATACCGTTACAGGGTTTCACAATACCTTGCAGATAAAAAAAAGTCAAATTATTTTTTCACTGTGATATAATCTCAGTTGAACGCCAGTGTATATCAGGTCCACACTGACTGTACTGTGCCTACTGGCCTGGCTACCACTCATACCGTTACTGGGTGTCACAATACCTTGCAGATAAAAAAAGTGAAATTATTTTTTCACTATGACATAATCGCAGTTGCAAGCCAGTGTGTGTCAGGCCCACACAGACTGTACTGTGCCTACTGGCCAGGCCACCACTCATGCTGTTACTGGGTGTCAAACTACCTTGCAGATAAAAAAAGTCTAATTATTTATTCTCAGTGATATAATTGCAGTTGCAAGCCAGTGTATCAGGCACACACAGACTGTACTGTGCCCACTGGCCAGGCCACCACTCATACCGTTACGGGGTGTCACAATACCTTGCAGATAAAAAAAGTCATTTTATTTTTTCTCAGTGATATAATCGCAGTTGCAAGCAAGTGTGTCAGGCACACACAGAATGTACTGTGCCCACTGGCCAGGCCACAACTCATACCGTTACAGGGTGTCACAATACCTTGTAGATAAAAAAAGTCAAATTATTTTTTCACTATGATAAAATCGCAATTGCAAGCCAGTGGGTGTCAGGCCCACACAGACTGTACTGTGCCCACTGGCCAGTAAACCACTCATACCGTTACAGGGGGTTACAATACCTTGCAGATAAAAAAAGTCCAATTATTTTTTCTCTGTGATATAATCGCAGTTGCAAGCCGGTGTGTGTCAGGCCCACACAGACTGTACTGTGCCCACTGGCTAGGCCACCACTCAAACCGTTACAGAGTTTAGCAATACCTTGCAGATAAAAAATAGTCACATTAGTTTTTTTTTCACTGTGATATCATTGCAGTTGCAAGCCAGTGTGTGTCAGGCCCACACAGACTGTACTGTGCACACTGGCCAGGCTGCCACTCTTACCGTTACAGGGTGTCACAGTAAATTGCAGAAAAAAAGTCAAATTATGTTTTCTTAGTGATATAATCGCAGTTGCAAGCAAGTGTGTCAGGCACACACAGAATTTACTGTGCCCACTGGCCAGGCCACAACTCATACCGTTACAGGGTGTCACAATACCTTGTAGATAAAAAAAGTCAAATTATTTTTTCACTGTGATAAAATCGCAATTGCAAGCCAGTGGGTGTCAGGCCCTCACAAACTGTACTGTGCCCAATGGCTATACCACCACTCATACCGTTACAGGGTGTCACAATACCTTGCAGATAAAAATGTCAATTCATTTTTTCTCAGTGATATAATCACTGTTGCAAGCCAATGTGTGTCAGGCCCAAACAGACTATACTGTGCCCACTGGCCAGTCCACCACTCATACCGTTACAGGGTGTCACAATACCTTGCAGATAAAAAATGTCAAATTATTTTTTCACTGTGATATAATATCAGTTGAAAGCCAGTGTATATCAGGCCCACACTGACTGTACTGTGCCTACTGGCCTGGCCACCACTCATACCGTTACTGGGTGTCACAATACCTTGCGGATAAAAAAAGTCAAATTATTTTTTCACTATGATATAATCGCAGTTGCAAGCCAGTGTGTATCAGGCCCACACAGACTGTACTGTGCCCACTGGCCAGGCCACCACTCATACCGTTACTAGGTGTCACAATGCCTTGCAGATAAAAAAAGTCAAATTATTTTGTCACTATGATATAATGGCAGTGGCAAGCCAGTGTGTATCAGGCCCACACAGACTGTACTGTGCCCACTGGCCAGTAAACCACTCATACCGTTACAGGGTGTTACAATACCTTGCAGATAAAAAAAGTCCAATTATTTTTTCTCTGTGATATAATCGCAGTTGCAAGCCGGTGTGTGTCAGGCCCACACAGACTGTACTGTGCCCACTGGCTCGGCCACCACTCAAACCGTTACAGAGTTTAACAATACCTTGCAGATAAAAAATAGTCACATTAGTTTTTTTTTCACTGTGATATCATTGCAGTTGCAAGCCAGTGTGTGTCAGGCCCACACAGACTGTACTGTGCACACTGGCCAGGCTGCCACTCTTACCGTTACAGGGTGTCACAGTAAATTGCAGAAAAAAAGTCAAATTATGTTTTCTCTGTGATATAATCACTGTTGCAAACCAGTGTGTGTCAGGCCCACACTGACTATACTGTGCCCACTGGCCAGTCAACCACTCATACCATTACTGGGTGTCACAATACCTTGCAGATAAAAAAAGTCAAATTCTTTTTTCTCTGTAATATAATCGCAGTTGCAAGCCAATGTGTGTCAGACCCACACTGACTATACTGTGCCCACTGGCCAGTCCACAACTCATACCGTTACAGGGTGTCACAATACCTTGCAGATAAAAAAATTCAATTATGTTTTCTCTGTGATATTATCGCAGTTGCAAGCCAGTGTTTGTCAGGCCCACACAGACTGTGCGTGGCCCACCGGCCAGGACACCACTCATACCGTTACAGGGGGTCACACTACCTTGCAGATAAAAAAAATCAAATACATTTTTTTCACTGTGATACAATTGCTGTTGCAAGCTAGGGTGTGTCAGGCCCAAACAGACTGTACTGTGCCCACTGGCCAGGCTACCACTCATACCGTTACAGGGTTTTACAATACCTTGCAGATAAAACAAGTCAAATTATTTTTTCACTTTGATATATTCTCAGTTGCAAGCCAGTGTGCAAGGCCCACACAGACTATACTGTGCTTACTGGCCAGGCCACCACTCATACCGTTACGGGGTGTCACAATACCTTGCAGATAAAAAAAGTCAAATTATTTTTTCTCAGTGATATAATCGCAGTTGCAAGCCAGTGTGTGTCAGGCACACACAGACTGTACTGTGCCCACTGGCCAGGCCAACACTCATACCGTTACAGGGTGTCACAATACCTTGCAGATCAAAAAAGTCAAATTATTTTTTCACTATGATATAATCGCAATTGCAAGCCAGTGTGTGTCAGGCCCACACAGACTGCACTGTGCCCATTGGCCAGGCCACCACTCATACCCTTACGGGGTGTCACAATACCTTCCAGATAAAAAATATCAAATAATTTTTTCACTATAATATAATTACAGTTGCAAGCCAGTGTGTTTCAGGACCACACAAACTGTACTGTGCCTACTGGCCAGGCCACCACTCATACCGTTACGGGGTGTCACAATACCTTCCAGATAAAAAAAGTCAAATTATTTTTTTACTATCATATAATCGCAGTTGCATGCCAGTGTGTATCAGGCCCACACAGACTGTACTGTGCCCACTGGCCAGGCCACCACTCATACCGTTACAGGGTATAACAATACCTTGCAGATAAAAAAAGGCAATTTTTTTTTTACTATGATATAATTGCAGTTGCAAGCCAGTGTGTGTCAGGCCCACATAGACTGTACTGTGCCCACTGGCATGGCCACCACTCATACCGTTATAGGGTGTCACAATACCTTGCAGATAAAAAAAGTCTAATTATTCTTTCACTGTGATATAATCGCTCTTGAAAGCCAGTGTGGGTCAGGCCCACACAGACTGTACTGTGCCCACTGGCCAGGCCACCACTCGTACCGTTACAGGGTGTCACAATACCTTGCAGATAAAAAAGTCTAATTAATTTTTCACTGTGATATAATCTCAGTTGCAAGCCAGTGTGTGTCAGGCCCACACATACTGTACTGTGCCCACTGGCCAGGCCACCACTCATACCGTTACAGGGTGTCACAATACCTTGCAGATGAAAAAAGTCAAATTATTTTTTTCACTGTGATATAATCTCAGTTGCAAGCCAGTGTGTCAGGCCCACATAGACTGTAGTGTGCCCACTGGCCAGGCCACCACTCATACCTTTACAGGGTGTCACAATACCTTGCAGATAAAAAAAGTCAAAATATTTTTTCACTGTGATATAATTGCTGTTGCAAGCCAGGGTGTGTCAGGCCCACACAGATTGTAATGTGCCTACTGGCCTGGCCACCACTCATACCGTTATAGGGTGTCACAATACTTTGCAGATAAAAAAAGTCAAATTCTTTTTTCACTGCGATGTAATCGCAGTCGCAAGCCAGTGTGTGTCGGGCCCACACAGACTGTAAACTAGCCATGCCACCACTCATACCGTTACAAGGTATCACAATACCCTGCAGATAAAAAATGTCAAATTATTATTTCACTTTGATATAATCTCAGTTGCAAGCTAGTGTGTCAGGCCCACACAGACTGTACTGTGCCCACTGGCCAGGGGTACCACTCATACCGTTACGGGGTGTCACAATACCTTGCAGATAAAAAATGTCAAATTATTTTTTCACTGTGATATAATATCAGTTGCAAGCCAGTGTATGTCAGGCCCACACAGACTGTACTGTGCCCACTGGCCTGGCCACTACTTATACTGTTACAGTGTGTCACAATAACTTGCAGATAAAAAAGTCAAATTATTTTTTCACTATGATATAATCTCAGTTGCAAGCTAGTGTGTTAGGCCCACACAGACTGTACTGTGCCCACTGGCCTGGCCACCACTCATACCGTTACTGGGTGTCACAATACCTGGCAGATAAAAAAAGTCAAATGATTTTTTCACTATGATATATTCTCTGTTGCAAGCCAGTGTGTCAGGCTCACACAGACTGTATTGTTCCCACTGACGAGGCCACCACTCATACCGTTACGGGGTGTCACAATACCTTGCAGATAAAAAAAGTCAAATTATATTTTCTCAGTGATATAATTGCAGTTGCAAGCCAGTGTGTATCAGGACCACACAGACTGTACTGTGCCTACTGGCAAAGCCACCACTCATACCATTACTAGGTGTCACAATACCTTGCAGATAAAAGTCAAATTATTTTTTCACTATGATATAATCGCAGTTGCATGCCAGTGTGTATCAGGCCTACACAGACTGTACTGTGCCCACTCGCCAGGCCACTACTCATACCGTTACAGGGTGTAACAATACCTTGCAGATAAAAAAAGTCAATCTTTTTTTACTGTGATATAATCGCTCTTGAAAGCCAATGTGGGTCAGGCCCACACAGACTGTACTGTGCCCACCGGCCAGGCCACCACTCGTACCGTTACAGGGTGTCACAATACCTTGCAGATAAAAAAGTCTAATTATTTTTTCACTGTGATATATTCACAGTTGCAAGCCAGTGTGTGTCAGGCCCAAACAAATTTTACTGTGCCCTCTGGCCTGGCCACCACTGATACCATTACATGGTGTCACAATACCTTGCAGATAAAAAAGTATTTTTTTTTTTTATATAATCGCAGTTGCAAGCCATTGTGTGTCAGGCCCACACAGGCTTTACTGCGCCCACTGGCAAGGCCAGCACTCATAACGTTACAGGGTATCACAATACCTTGCAGATAAAACAAAGTAAAATTATTTTTTCACGGTGATATAATCGTAGTTGCAAGCCAATGTGTGTCAGGCCCACACAGACTGTACTGTGCCCAATGGCCAGATGACCACTCATACCGTTAAAGGGTGTCACAATACCTTGCAGATTAAAAAAGTCAATTCATGTTTTCTCTGTGATATAATCGCAGTTGCAAGCCAGAGTGTGCCAGGCCCAGACAGACTGTACTGTGCCCACTGGCCAGGCCACCACTCATACCCGTTACACGGTGTCACAATACCTTGCAGATAATAAAAGTCAAATTATTTTTTCTCAGTGATATAATCACTGTTGCAAGCCAATGTGTTTCAGGCCCACACAGACTATACTGTGCCCACTGGCCAGTCCACCACTGATACCGTTACAGGGTGTTACAATACCTTGCAGATAAAAAAAGTCAAATTATTTTTTCACTGTGATATAATATCAGTTGCAACCAGTTTATGTCAGGCCCCACAGACTGCACTGTGCCCACTGGCCTGGCCACCACTCATACCGTTACAGGGTGTCACAATACCTTGCAGATAAAAAAGCAAAATTATTTTACACTGGGATATAATTGCTGTTGCAAGCCAGGGTGTGTCAGGCCCACACAAATTGTACTGTGCCCTATGGCCTGGCCACCACTGATACCATTACAGGGTGTCACAATACCCTGCAGATAAAAAAAGTCAATTCATGTTTTCTCTGTGATATAATCGTAGTTGCAAGCCAGTGTGTGTCAGACCAACACAGACTGTACTCTGCCCACTGGCCAGGCCACCACTTATACCGTTACAGGGTGTCACATTACCTTGCAGATAAAAAAAAGTCAAATTATTTTTTCTCTGTGATATCATCGCAGTTGCATGCCAGTGTGTGTCAGGCCCACAGACTGTACTGTGCCCACTGGCCAGGCCACCACTCATACCGTTACAGGGTGTCACAATACCTTGCAGATAAAAAAAGTCAAATTATTTTTTACTGTGATATAATCTCAGTTGAAAGCCAGTGTGTGTCAGACCAACACAGACTGTACTCTGCCCACTGGCAAGGCCACCACTCATAAGGTTACAGGGTGTCACAATACCTTGCAGATAAAAAAAGTCTAATTGTTTTTTCACTGTGATATAATCGCAGTTGCAAGCCAGTGTGTGTCAGGCCCATATAGACTGTACTGTGCCCATTGGCTAGGCCAACACTCATACCGTTACAGGGTGTCACAATACCTTGCAGATAAAAAAAGTCAAATTATTTTTTTACTGTGATGTCATCGCAGTTGCAAGCCGGTGTGTGTCCAGCCCACACAGACTGTACTGCGCCCACTGGCCAGGCCACCACTTATACCTTTACAGGGTGTCACAATACCTTGCAGATAAAAAAAAGTCAAATTATTTTTTCACTGTGATATAATCTCAGTTGCAAGCCAGTGTGTGTCAGACCAACACAGACTGTACTCTGCCCACTGGCCAGGCCACCACTCATACCGTTACAGGGTGTCACAATACCTTGCAGATAAAAAAAGTCAAATTATTTTTTTTCTTTGTGATATAATCTCAGTTGCTAGCCAGTGTGTGTCAGGCACACACAAACTGTACTGTGCCCACTGGCCAGACCACCACTCATACCGTTACAGGGTGTTACAATACCTTGCAGATAAAAAAAAGTCAAATTATTTTTTCTCTGTGATATAATCACTGTTGCAAGCCAGTGTGTGTCAGGCCCACACAGACTATACTGTGCCAAGTGGCCAGTCCACTTCTCATACCGTTACAGGGTGTCAAAATACCTTGCAGATAAAAAAAGTCAAATTATTTTTTCACTGTGATATAATCAATGCTGCAAGCCAGTGTGTGTCAGGCCCACACAGACTGTACTGAGCCTACTGGCCTGGCCACCACTGATACCATTACAGGGTGTCAAAATTTCTTGCAGTTAAAAAAAAGTCAAATTAATTTCTTTCTCTATTATATAATCTCAGTTGCTAGCCAGTGTGTGTCAGTCACACACAAACTGTACTGTGCCCACTGGCCAGGCCACCACTCATACCGTTACAGGGTGTTACAATACCTTGCAGATAAAAAAAGGTCAAATTATTTTTTCTCTGTGAAATAATCACTGTTGCAAGCCAGTGTGTGTCAGGCCCACACAGACTATACTGTTCCCAGTGGCCAGTCCACTTCTCATAACGTTACAGGGTGTCACAATACCTTGCAGATAAAAAAAGTCAAATTATTTTTTCACTGCAATGTCATCGCAGTTGCAAGCCAGTGTGTGTCCGGCGCACACAGACTGTTCTGCGCCCACTGGCCATGCCACCACTCATACCTTTACAGGGTGTCACAATACCTTGCAGATAATAAAAGTCTAATTATTTTTTCACTGTGATATAATCGCAGTTGCAAGCCAATGTGTGTCAGGCCCACATAGACTGCACTGTGCCCATTGGCCAGGCCACCACTCATACCGTTACAGGCTGTCACAATACCTTGCAGATAAAAAAAAGGCAAATTATTTTTTTTGGTGATGTCATCGCAGTTGCAAGCCAGTGTGTGTCCGGCCCACACAGACTGTACTGCGCCTACTGGCCAGGCCACCACTCATACCTTTACAGGGTGTCACAATACCTTGCAGATAAGAAAAGTGAAATTATTTTTTCACTGTGTTATAAGCGCAGTTGCAAGCCAGTGTGTTTCAGGCCCACACAGACTGTACTGTACCCACTGGCCAGGCCACCTCTCATACCGTTACAGGGTGTCAGAATACCTTGCAGATAAAAAAGTATTTTTTTTTCTGCGATATTATCACAGTTGCAAGCCAGTGTGTGTCAGGCCCACATAGACTGTACTGTGCCCACTGGCCAGGCCACAAATCATACCGTTACAGGGTGTCACAATACTTTGCAGATAAAAAAAATGTCAAATCATTTTTTCTCTGTGATATAATCACTGTTGCAAGCCATTGTGTGTCAGGTCCACGCAGACTTTTCTGCGCCTAATGACCAGGCCACCACTCATACCGTTACAGGGTGTCACAATACCTTGCAGATAAAAAAGTCTAATTATTTTTTCACAGTGATATAATCACAGTTGCAAGTCAGTGTGTGTCAGGCCCACATAGACTGTACTGTGCCCACTGGCCAGACCCCCACTCATACCGTTGCAGGGTGTCACAAATCCTTGCAGATTAAAAAAGTCAAATTATTTTTTGCTCTGTGAAATAATCACTGTTGCAAGCCTGTGTTTGCCAGGCCCACACAGACTGTACTTTTCCACTGGCCAGTCCACCATTCATACCGTTACAGGGTGTCACAATACTTTGTAGATAAAAAAAGTCTAACTTTTTTTTTACTTTGATATAATTGCTGTTGCAAGCCAGTGTGTGTCAGGCCCACACAGACTGTACTGTGCCCACTGGCCAGGCCACCACTCGTACCGTTACAGGGTGTCACAGTACCTTGCAGATAAAAAAAGTCAATTTTTTTTTTCACTGTGATATAATTGCAGTTGCAAGCAGGTGTGTGTCAGGCCCACACAGACTGTACTGTGCCCACTGGCCAGGCCACCACTCATACCGTTGCAGGGTGTCACAATACCTTGCAGATAAAAAAAGTCTAATTATTTTTTCTCTGTGATATAATCACTGTTGCAAGCCAGTGTGTGTCAGGCCCACACTGGCTATACTGTGCCCAATGGTCAATCCACCACTCATACCGTTACAGGGTGTCACAATACCTTGCAGATAAAAAAAAGTCAAATTATTTTTTCTCTGTGATATAATCACTGTTGCAAGACAGTGTGTCAGGCCCACACTGACTATACTTTGCCCACTGGCCAGTCCACCATTCATACCGTTACAGGGTGTCACAATACCTTGCAGATAAAAAAGTCTAATTATTTTTTTTTCTGTGATAAAAACGCAGTTGCAAGTCAGTGTGTGTCAGGCCCACACAGACTGTACTGTGCACACTGACCAGGCCACCACTCAAACCGTTACAGGGTGTCACAATACCTTGCAGATAAAAAAAAGTCAAATTATTTTTTCATTTTGATATAATCGCAGATGCAAGCCAGTGTGTGTCAGGCCCACACAGACTGTACTGTGCCCACTGGCCAGGCCACCACTCGTACCGTTACAGGGTGTCACAATACCTTGCAGATAAAAAAAGTCAAATTATTTTTTCACTGTGATATAATCTCAGTCTCAAGCCAGTGTGTGTCAGGCCCACACAGACTGTACTGTACCCACTGGCCAGACCACCACTTGTACCATTACATGGTGTCACAATAACTTGCAAATAAAAAAAATCTAATTTTTTTTTCACTGTGATATAATCTCAGTTGCAAGCCAGTGTGTGTCAGGCCCACACAGACTGTACTCTGCCCACTGGCCAGGCCACCACTCATACCGTTACAGAATGTCACAATACCTTGCAAATAAAAAAAGTCAAATTATTTTTTCACTGTGATATAATCGCAGTTGCAAGCCAGTGTTTGTCAGGCCCACACAGACTGTACTGTGCCCATTGGCCAGGCCACCACTCATACCGTTACATGGTGTCACAATACCTTGCAGATAAAAAAAGTTAAAAAAAAATGTCACTGTGAAATAATAGCAGTTGCAAGTCAGTGTGTGTCATGCCCACACAGATTGTACTGTGCGCACTGGCCAGGCCACCTTTCATACCGTTACAGGGTGTCACAATACCTTGCAGATAAAAAAAAGTCAAATTATTTTTACATTGTGATATAATCGCAAATGCAAGCCAGTGTGTGTCAGGGCTACACAGACTGTACTGTGCCCACTGGCCAGGCCGCCACTCTTACCATTACAGGTGTCACAGTACCTTGCAGATAAAAAAAGTCAAATTCTTTTTTCTCTGTGATATAATCGCAGTTGCAAGCCAGTGTGTGTCAGGCCCACACAGACTGTACTGTGCCCACTGGCCAAGCCACCACTCAAACCGTTACAGGGTTTCACAATACCTTGCAGATAAAAAAAGAAATCTAATTTTTTTTTTCACTGTGATATAATTGCAGTTGCAAGCCAGTGTGTGTCAGGCCCACACAGACTGTACTGTGCCCACTGGCCAGGCCACCACTCATACCGTTGCAGGGTGTCACAATACCTTGCAGATAAAAAAAGTCAAATTATTTTTTCTCTGTGATATAATCACTGTTGCAAGCCAATGTGTGTCAGGCCCACACTGGCTATATTGTGCCCAATGGTCAATCCACCACTCATACTGTTACAGGGTGTCACAATACCTTGCAGATAAAAAAAAGTCAAATAATTTTTTCTCTGTGATATAATCACTGTTGCAAGACAGTGTGTAAGGCCTACACTGACTTTACTTTGCCCACTGGCCAGTCCACCATTCATACCGTTACAGGGTGTCACAATACCTTGCAGATAAAAAAAGTCTAATTATTTTTTTTCTGTGATATAAACGCAGTTGCAAGTCAGTGTGTGTCAGGCCCACACAGACTGTACTGTGCCCACTGGCCAGGCCTTCACTCGTACCATTACAGGTTGTCACAATACCTTGTAGATAAAAAAGTTCAAATAATTTTTTTAGTGTGATATAATCGCAGTAGCAAGCCATTGTTTGTCAGGCCCACACAGACTAAACTGTGCCCACTGGCCAGGCCACCACTCATACCGTTACAGGGTGTCACAATACCTTGCAGATAAAAAAATTCAAGCTATTTTTTCACTGTGAAATAATAGCAGTTGCAAGCTAGTGTGTGTCAGGCCCACACAGACTGTACTGTGCCCACTGGCCAGGCCTTCACTCGTACCATTACAGGTTGTCACAATACCTTGTAGATAAAAAAGTTCAAATAATTTTTTTAGTGTGATATAATCGCAGTAGCAAGCCAGTGTTTGTCAGGCCCACACAGACTAAACTGTGCCCACTGGCCAGGCCACCACTCATACCGTGACAGGGTGTCACAATATCTTGCATATAAAAAAAGTCAAATATTTTTTTTAGTGTGATATAAACTCAGTTGCAAGACAGTGTGTGTCTTTCGTTCTCAAGAGAGCGCACTTTATCCAGGTCACCCATGATGTTCCTATATACCGTCTCCACTGGGAGGACTTTAGAACTTGTTGACACTAGACACCTTGCACACCAAATGTGATACCTGACCACTGTGCTAACTAGGAATAAAGTGCAACGGTCCCGTCCACCCAGGTCTTTGAACGCACCATAGGCCCACTCTGCATAGGATAGGGCAGCCAGCCTAGGCCAGCCGATGGAAGTCCCCACCCTTTTGTAGACCTCTATATTAAAAGGACAGTGAAGCAAGAAATGGTCCATACTTTCCAGCACAGCACTGCACTCCTCCCTGGCACAACCCCTTTCCTCAGAGTTTCTACACTTCACATTATCCCTTACCATGGAAGCAGCGCCAAGCCACATCCCAAACTTTCAAGGGGATCCTCACCGAATTTAATAAAGTCAACCCACCCTCTAGATCCCGACTTGGGCAATCCCTCAAGGCCAACGGAGGCTGGAAGAAGGTAGACAGGACCTTAAAATCAAAGTCGAACCTCGACTTGGTCTCTATTTCTCCCCTACCGAGTCCCCATTGCTTTATAATTCTCAGGACCGGGGCAACATAAGCCGGGAGATATCTCTGCCTTGACGAGTGTAGGTCTTTCACACGCCCTCCTGTCTCCCATTCCTGGAAGAAGTGCTGAAACCATTCCCTAAAGGAATTCACCTACCAAGGAGCCCTCTCCATCCAGAGGATTGCAATGTTAGCTTTTAAGAAGGTATTCGTTAGGAATACCACTGGGTTGACCATATCCAACCCACCTAGTCTCCTTGGTCTGTAAGTGACATCTCTCTTGACTAGGTTCAGCCGGTTTCCCTATAACATCTGGAAAAACAGGCTGTGGACCGTTGCCCAGAGAGAGCCTGGCAGGACACAGACGGTGCCCAAGTACAATAGTACCGGGATCAGATAAGCCTTGCACAGATGAACCCTTTCCCTGAGGGTCAAAGACCAACCCTACCAGCGGTCCACCTTTTGACCGACATCTTTCAGTCTGCCTTTCCAATTTTTCTGATGATAGTCCTCATCCTGGCCAAAATTGATGCTGAGAACTTTGACAGTTTTCTGAGGCTCTGGGAGAGTGCCCTGGAGATCAAAAGTAGTGTGGCGAAACCAACCTCGCCACAGTGTTTTGGAGGGGGCTGTTTAAAAGCCTCTTGCCTCAGGATTATGGCCCATGCTAACTTTTGAACCCCTGAACCTATTCAAGTGAATTTTGGATAGGTTTGTCCCCCAAGTTATACTGTTTAAATTGATGTAAGTTATATGTTTGGACAATGTAACCTCACAAAGTTGTAACAATTTATAATAAGTGTAACTTATCAGCTTGGGAGGAATATGCTGGGTGTGGTTCTATTGTCCCATTGCCCCATTTTGTGTTTAAATGGTGATGTCTGTCCTGTTGTCTCCACATGTGTATTGGTGATCTCCCTTTGTCCTGAGAGATAATTGGATTGCCTTCGGTTGTCTCTGGGACAGAGAGGAGGAAACCATGATGCATTGTGGGGATGTGTTGTATCTGTTATGTGTCGCAGTCTCCCTTCTGGTCCTCATAGTGGGCAGGAACGATTGGTTGCTGTACTTCCATTGTGTGTGTTGTAAGGTATTGATTGGTTGGATTTCAAAAACCTGTGGGCAGTACTATGTATGTTTCTTATGAATAAAAGAGGCTGTACTTGAAGTACAGTCAGAGCACTGCTTGACCCTCAACACGGAGCCTTGTCTCGTTATTGGGGGGATTCCATGTATTCTGTTGGAGACTGATTGCCAGGAGTGTAAGCCGATTGTATGCTTTTCCTGTTCGTCTGCCCGAAGCTATTTGCGAGGTTCCAGTTTGGAGTGCTATTTTGTATCTAGTTCGGGAGGTTGGTGTTCTGCAGTAGCTGTGCCTGTCTCTCAGAAAGGGGCATATCGCCTAAACGGATTTTAACCCCTTGTCTGCTGAAACGGTCCATTACAAGTAGGAGCGCCTTCTCCCAACCAGAGAGCTTCGCATTTATCAAGGTTGATCTATGACCCAGAAACCTCTGAATAGCGGTCCACTTCCGACATCACCCACCCCACCTCCTCACCAGAAGAGGTGAAAATGATGACATCATCCGCATACGCTACCACCCTCAAAGACGGCCCCCTTGCCACCGCCAGTTCCATCCCTACCCCTGCTAACGGTTCACGATCTACCCTTCTAAGGAAGGGATCGATCGCAAACACGTACAGCAAGGGGCTTAAGGGACATCCTTGACGGACACCGGAGGGCACCTCGAAGGGCTGTCCTGACCAACCATTAACCAATGGGAAACTCTCAGCCCCTTTGTACAAAGCCTTTAGCCAATTCACAAACCTCCCCGGCAGACCGTACCACAAAAGGACGGACCACAGGTACTCATGGTTCACCCGGTCAAAAGCTTTAGCCTGATCCAAAGTCAAAAGAAACCCCTTCCAAAGGCCCGCCCTGCCCCGCTCCACGGCCTCTCGGACACTGAGAATGGCGCTAAAAGTGCTTCGACCGGGAACTGTGCAGTGCTGAGCCCCTGAAAGAAGTCTCGGTGCAAACTTCACCAATCTATTAAAATGTATTTTTGCCAGGATCTTTCTGTCCGTATTGAGAACCAATATGGGTCTCCAATTCTCAATACGGGATGGATCTTTGCCCTTTGACAGAATAATCAGGGCTGACTTACCCATTGACTTTGGTAAAGTGCCCGAGGAAAGACACTCATTAAAGACCTCAGTCAAAGGAGGAACTAACTGTTCCTTGAAAGTCCTGTACCACTCAGATGTTAAGCCATCCGGACCTGGCGATTTCTTGGGCCTAAGTCCTTCAATGACCAGTCTCACTTCCTCTTCCCTGATTAGTTCAGACAAAACGTCAAGAGAGGGGTCCATTCCTGCCTTGGGAACCGCTTTAGCCAAGAAAGCTGAAAACTTGTCCCGATCTAGTTCTTTCCTACCCAAGAGGAGAGAGTAGAAAGACCTGACCACCTCCAGGATCCCTGATTTGGACCTATTCAGGGATCCTGTACTATCAATCAGGCCTGTCACTAGTTTATGTTTTACTGACATCTTACAGTTGCCGTAAGGGTTGGGCGAGCGGCACTTCCCAAAATCCCTCTCGACAACCAAAGATGCGTACCTATCGTACTGACACCTCTTAAGCAAGGACTTCACACGAGAGATATCCTCACGGCTACCTCCCGTCGAGACCAGACTTTCAAGTTTCTTCCTCAGTTCCTGGTACAGATTATTTCTGTCTTGGCACCTGAGATACGAAAGCTCTCGGAAAAACCTTGCCGTCTTTGTTTTAAACATCTCCCACCACTCTGACTTACTGTTGCAGAGGTCCACTAACGGTTCCTGGCCCAAAAAGAACTCCTCGAAGGATTGTCTTATTGTCGCATCTTCCAGGAGAGATGAATTCAACTTCCACAAGCCTCTGCCCATATAGGGGGTCTCTGCAACATTCAAAGAAAAACAAATTAAACAGTGATCGGAGAAAACCACTTCCTCAGTCTCCAAAACTGAGAAAACAGCTTCCCCCTTCAAATAAAACCTATCTATTCTAGACCCATGGCTACCTTGATGAAAGGTGAAGTCCACGTGGTCTGGATTATGCTTTAAATGAGCATCCACCAGACTAGCTTCCTCAACTATCTTACTCAATACGACGCCATCAGTATCCAGCCTGACTTTGGAGCCTCCCCTATCACAGACTCTTGTCACATTGTTGAATTCTCCACCAAAGATCACCTGACGGCTGGAAAAAAGGTAAGGTTTAATCCTCATGAGGAGACATTTACGATCCCACACAGTTTGTGGACCATAGATGTTAATGAGCCTCAGCTCTTGTCCTCCCATGAGCACATCCAGGATCAGGCACCTTCCCATTTCTAGTTCAATTACTTTCCTGCATTCCACTCTTCCGTGGTTTTAAAAAGTACCACTACCCCGCTACGTGGTTCGGCTGCAAGAGACCAGAAAGATGGACCATGCCTCCACTCTCTCTTTGCTTTCTCCATCAACTCTGTGGAAGTCAACCAAGTCTCTTGCAAAAATAAAATATCAGCATCAAAATGGCTGAAAAAATCAAAGGCCACATAACGAGCCACGTCTGACTTAATGCTAGCAACGTTAATGCTTGCTAGCGTCAACAGGGTGAGTTCCGCCATCATAAGTGATTGAACTAGATAGCTTTCTTCTTAACCCCACCGCCACCCTCACCAACACAACCATCTGACTCCTCACTTTCTTTCTGCCTTTTCAGGCATTTGGAGACATCCATATCACATTTCTCTTTGCCCACAGGATCTGACTTGGCCCCCCCTCCAGAAGGTTTCCCCTCTGAAGGGCAGGGCCCGGCAACCCGCAAGTAGGCCTTCTCACCCTCCGGCACTGCATCCCTCGCTTCCCCCTCGGCCAAGCCGGCCTCGGAGGTATCGCTTAGGACACCATACCGGTTAGAGACCTCCACAAGAGGGGCACCAGCCGAAACCCTCCTTGGTATCTGGTCAAGGGAGAGTGGGATGGACGGATCCCACTCAAGAGAGGCCTTCCTGCCCTCTCTCTTGCTGTTTCTCTTCTTACCCTGCTTGTTCCTCCTCCTCACCAACCATTCACTGTCCTCCTCATCCACACTATCTCCACCTGAGGAGACAGAGACAGCGGAGAGGTTGGCCTCTTCGGGATGAACTCCGGGATTCCCATCATCATCACTGTCATCTTGGCCACTATTGGCCGGATTCTCAACTAGGGTACCGGTTGAGGGATCAGCTGCCTCCTGCTCCCTCTGTTTGCGGCGTTGTTCATGCCGCCTGGCCCTAGCTGCCGTAATTTTTTTTTTACCTTGTCGGAATCCTTTATGCTTCCTCCAGTGCTGGGATCCCCGGCACTTGTCCCCTCACCAGCCTGCCCAATCCCGGCAGCAGACTCTTCACCAACTGCAGGCCCAGCCATGCGGCTAGTATCTGCATGGTTCTGAGCCTGTCCCTGAGCCTGGTTGGCAAAGGCAAGCGGACAGCGACTAAATGGGTGACCCAGGTCTCCACACAGGTTACACCTGATCTTCCGACAGGTTGCGGCAAGATGGTCACTCCCTCCACACCTCACGCACCTCTGGGTCTTACATTGTGCACTGAAGTGTGTGGGTTCGCCGCACCTGTGGCAGACCTTTGGCTGCCCCTGGTAAAAAAACATTATCCGATCCCTCCCTATGAAGGCCGAGGAGGGGATATGGGTAACAGAATTTCCCTGGGCCCTCAACATCACGTTAAAGGTGCAGGGCCCTGAGCAAATACTGTGCTCGTCCAGGACCTTGGCTGGGTAGCCCACTTCACCGTAGCGACTCAGCCAGGTCGCTATGTCTACACTAGAAAGAGACTCATTACAAGTTAACACAGTCACTTTCTTCACCTTGTTCTGGCGGGTGATAGCCTGGACGGCAAAACCCTGCCACTCCGGGGTGCTCCTTATCAGCTCATATCTGGATCAGAAGAGCTCAAGCCCCTCTGGTCGGACAAAGCTAACATCAAAGAACTTGGTCCTGTAGGAATGGATGAGGGCATAGATGTCTTTCGCCTCAAACCCCATCTGCAGGAAAAGCTCCACAACAGCCTTCCTGGAAGGTGTTGCTTCCTCACCTTTCCAAAACAAACGTGCCACATTCCTATGTTCCCCCCGGGTGTGGGGTGAGTCCAGACGGTCTCACCCCCCTTTTGCTCTCGGAAGGCTCTCAGCCCGTGTCTCTCCGTCCAGAAAGACAGTTCAACCGATTCACCCTCTACTTGTATGGAGGTCTCAGCACCCTCTTTCAAGGCCCCCAAGAGGCGCCGTTGCAAGTTACCCTTGACAGGTCCTGTGGGCAAAGAGTCCCTTGTTCCCTGCTGAACGATATTTGAAAACGTACGTTTAGCATTTTTTCCCTTTCTCATCCTTTCTTCCTCCTCCTCCTCCTCCTCTTTTCTCAATTTCTCCATATCCTCAGCAGTCAAAATCCTTTCATCATATTCTTCCATATCCACATTTTCACTGCCTACAACATTCCCACTTACATCATTTCCACTCACTTCCATATTTTTACTTACTTTTGTATTCCCACTTGCATCCACACTTGCATCCACACTTGGTCCTGCATTACTGACTCCATTCTCCCCTACTTTTATACTACCTTTCATATCTCTTTTTACCTCGTTCACTCCACTTTTTACCACATGCTTATCACTTTTACCCCGGGAACCACCACTCACTCCCCTTACACTGGCCGTGTTCTCCCCACTTGGCTCTCCTGACCTTAGTGGTGCCTTTGCAGGCACCACCACCCCCTCTACCGCAGAAGGAGCCACCTTGTCCACCCTTTTCGCGACCTTGTCTGCCCTTACCTTGTCCGTCTTTACCTTGTCCACAGCCATAAACTCCCGCTCTGTACAACCTAGCTCCACATCAGGAGCTAGGCTGGGCTCAGCAGCGGATTTTGAAGTGTTTGAAGGGCCATACACCAACACCTCTGTCTCCACAACTTTGGTTCTATTTTTTTTCCCTTTACTTTCTCCTCTTCAGGTATCTCCTCATCTCCAAAATAGAGCCTACCTACCGGGGATTCCAGCTGCCTGATGCTCTGCAATATCAAACCACCAGACTCACCTTCATCCCCGGAGGCTGCTCCCTGACTCCAAGAGGGTTCCCCATGCCCTGCTGGCAAGGAATCCTGCCCAGAATTCTCAGCCATTACTGTTTTTCTCGGGCTCCGGATCCGCAGCCCTGACGGACCAGGAGAGCCAGACTCAGTATCTGACATGTTTTTAAACCGTTTATCATTTTGGAATTTTTCCATAAATAGACCGCCATTTTTTTCTATGGCCAGTTTCCTTTCTTCCAGTGTCATTATCTCCTCCTCTAGCTTATCCAGCTTAGAGGAGAGAAAAGTTTTTTTTTACGCTTAGGCAACAAGCCCTCCTGTAGCTTCATATTTTTTTGTTCCAATTTAACTTTTCTCAAGTCTTTCATCATATAGCTTTAAATAAAAAAACACTCTTGAAGCAAAAATTTCTGCAGTATCTGTGGGGCCTTGCACACCCCAGTTGCGGATCACTTTGGTCACATCCATACCAGCCCCACCTAGGTGAGACAAACCAGATTCATTAGGGAGAGATATACTTGCTCCACTGACCCTGGAAATCACATTTGTCCATACGCACTTAAGGGCCAGCCACCCTCCGCGCTGCTTGTTCAGCAGCAAAACCTTTTTTAACCTTGCCCACCACTTGTTCAGCAGTGGACATTTTTGCATTACAGGGCTTAACCACATGGACGCCGGCCTGGTCAAGGGTCGAGTCCAAGCTCCTGCCTTTTTTAATATTTCCCCGGGTCTCCGCGGCCAATCCTTCCCACTGCGCTCCTCTCTGCGGCGCTGGATTGCAAAATGTTCACAAAGGTCCCATGTCGCTTACCTCCTCCTGGCTGCGACATTACCTCCGATCGTTGCATACCTTCAGACGCTGTGTCCAATGTCTCAGGACTGCATGGTCTCTCTGTGCCTTCAATTTCCACCTCCACTTCATACAGCACAGGTGCAGGCGTATCCTGTGTCAGATCCACTGCTTCCATCGCCGTGCCACTGTTGCGGCCGCCCAATATAGAACGCCGGATGGCGGCAGCACGGGTGTCCATACCGTGAGAGAACGCCACCCGCTGGGGAAAGGGCAGCGCTCCCCCCGGCAAAAAACGTTGGCCTCCAGGCGATGCCTCCACGCCTTTCCTGCAGCTCTCACCTTCCAGGACCTGGAATGATGTCACACTGGTCAGCTGACAGGAAGTGATGCAAGCAGGAAGGCCCACACAGACTGTACTGTGCCCACTGGCCAGGCCACCACTCGTACCGTTACAGGGTGTCACAATACCTTGCAGATAAAAAAAGTCAAATTATTTTTTCACTGTAATATAATCTCAGTTGCAAGCCAGTGTGTGTCAGGCCCACACAGACTGTCCTCTGCCCACTGGCCAGACCACCACTCATACCGTTACAAGGTGTCACAATAACTTGCAAATAAAAAAAGTCAAATAATTTTTTCACTGTGATATAATTGCAGTTGCAAGCCAGTGTGTGTCAGGCCCACACAGACTGTACTGTGCCCACTGGCCAGGGTGTCACAATACCTTGCAGATAAAAAAAGTAAAATTATTTTTTCACTGTGATATAATCTCAGTTGCAAGCCAGTGTGTGTCAGGCCCACACAGACTGTACTGTGCCCACTGGCCAGGCCACCACTCATACCGTTACAGGGTGTCACAATACCTTGCAAATAAAAAAAGTCAAATTATTTTTTTACTGTGATATAATTGCAGTTGCAATCCAGTGTGTGTCAGGCCCACACAGACTGTACTGTGCCCACTGGCTAGATCACCACTCATACCGTTACAGGGTTTCACAATACCTTGAAGATAAAAAAAGTCTAACTATTTTTTCACTGTAAAATAATAGCAGTTTCAAACCAGTGTGTGCCAGGCCCACACAGACTGTACTGTGCCCAAAGGCTAGGCCACCACTCATACTGTGACAGGGTATCACAGTACCTTGCAGATAAAAAAAATTCAAATTATTTTTTCTCTGTGATATAATTGCAGTTGCAAGCCAGTGTGTCAGGCCCACACAGACTGTACTGTGCCCACTGGCCAGCCCACCACTCATACCAATTCAGGGTGTCACAATACCTTGTAAATAAAAAGTGTCAAAAAATTATTTTCTCTGAGATATAATCGCAGTTGCAAGCCAGTGTTTGTCAGGCCCACATTGACTATACTGTGCCCACTGGCCACTCATACCGTTACAGGGTGTCACAATACCTTGTAGATAATAAAAAAGTCAAATTATTTATTTTACTGTGATATCATTGCAGTTGCAAGCCAGTGTGTGTCAGGCCCACACAGACTGTACTCTGCCACCTGGCCAGGCCACCACTTATACCATTACAGGGTGTCACAATACCTTGCAAATAAAAAAAAGTCAAATTATTTTTTCTCTGTAATATAATCACTGTTGCAAGCCAGTGTGTGTCAGGCCCACACTGACTATACTGTGCCAACTGGCCAGTCCACCACTTATACCGTTACAGGGTGTCACAATACCTTGCAGATAAAATAAGTAAAATAATTTTTTCACTGTGATATAATCGCAGTTGCAAGGTAGTGTGTGTCAGGCCCACACAGACTGTACTGTGCCCACTGACCAGGCTACCACTCATACCGTTACAGGGTGTCACAATACCTTGCAGATAAAAAAAAGTCAAATTATTTTTTTCACTGTGATATCATTGCAGTTGCAAGCCAGGGTGTGTCAGGCCCACACTAACTGTACTGTGCCCACTGGCTAGATCACCACTCATACCGTTACAGGGTGTCACAATACCTTGCAGCTAAAAAAAAGTCAAACTATTTTTTCACTGTGAAATAATCGCAGTTGCAAGCCAGTGTGTCAGGCCCACACAGACTGTACTGTGCCCACTGGCCAGGCCACCACTCATACCATTACAGGGTGTCACAATACCTTGCAGATAAAAAAAGGTCAAATTATTTTTTGTCTATGATATAATCGCAGTTGCAAGCCAATGTGTGTCAGGCCCGCACAGACTGTAATGTGCACACTGGCCAGGCCACCACTTTTACCGTTACAGGGTGTCACAGTGCCTTGCAGATAAAAAAAGTCTAATTATTTTTTCTCTGTGATATAATCGCAGTTGCAAGCCAGTGTATGTCAGGCTTAAACAGACTGAACTGTGCCCACTGTCCAGGCCACCACTCATTTCGTTACAGGGTGTCACAATACCTTGCAGATAAAAAAGAAGTCAAATAATTTTTTTCACTGTGATATTATTGCAGTTGCAAGCCAGTGTGTGTCAGGCCCACACAGACTGTACTGTGCACACTGGCCAGGCCGCCCCTCTTACCATTACAGGGTGTCACAGTACCTTGCAGATAAAAAAAAGTAAAATTATTTTTTCTCTGTAATATAATCTCAGCTGCAAGCCAGTGTGTGTCAGGCCAACACAGACTGTACTATGCCCACTGGCCAGTCCACCACTAATACCGTTACAGGGTGTCACAATACCTTGAAGATAAAAAAAGTCTAATTATTTTTTCTCTGTGATATAATCGCAGTTGCAAGCCAGTGTGTGTCAGGCCCACACAGACTGTGCTGTGCCCACTGGCCAGGCCACCATTCATATGGTAACAGGGTGTCACAACACCTTGCAGATAAAATAAGTCAAATAATTTTTTCACTGTTATATAATTGCTGTTGCAAGCCAGTGTGTGTCAGGCCCACATAGACTGTACTGTGCCCACTGGCCAGGCCACCATTCATACTGTTACAGGGTGTCATAATACCTTGCAGATAAAAATAAAGTCAAATTATTTTTTTCACTGTGATATCATTGCAGTTGCAAACCAGTGCGTGTCAGGCTGTACTGTGTTCACTGGCCAGGCCACCACTCATATCGTTACAGGGTGTCATATTACCTTGTAGATAAAAAAGAAGTAAAATTATTTATTCTCTGTGAAATAATAACTGTTGCAAGCCAGTGTGTGTCAGGCCCACAGTGACTACATTGTGCCCACTGGCCAGTCCACCACTCATACCGTTACAGGGTGTCACAATACCTTGCAGATAAAAAAAGTCCAATTATTTTTTCTGTGTGATATAATGGCAGTTGCAAGCCAGTGTGTGTCAGGCCCACACAGACTGTACTGTGCCCACTGGCTAGGCCAACACACAAACCGTTACAGGGTTTCACAATACCTTGCAGATAAAAAAAGTCAAATTTTTTTTCTCTGTGATATAATCGCAGTTGCAAGCCAGTGTGCGTCAGGCCCACACAGACTGTACTGTGCACACTGGCCAGGCCGCCACTCTTACCATTCCAGGGTGTCACAGTACCTTGCAGATTAAAAAAGTCGAATTATTTTTTCTCTGTGATATAATCGCAGTTGCAAGCCAGTGTGCATCAGGCCCACACAGACTGTACTGTGCCCACTGGCCAGGCCGCCACTCTTACTGCTCCAGGGTGTCACAGTACCTTGCAGATTAAAAAAGTCAAATTATTTTTTCTCTGTGATATAATCACTGTTACAAGCCAGTGTGTGTCAGGCCCACACTGACTATACTGTGCACAGTGGCCAGTCCACCACTCATACCGTTACAGGGTATCACAATACCTTGCAGATAAAAAAAGTCAAATTATTTTTTGACTATGATATAATCATAGTTGCAAGCCAGTGTGTGTAAGGCCCACACAGACTTTACTGTGCCCACTGGCCAGGCTACCACTCATACCGTTAAATGGTGTCACAATACCTTGCAGATAAAAAAAGTCAAATTATTTTTTCACTGTGATATAATCTCAGTTGCAAGCCAGTGTGTGTCAGGCCCACATAAACTGTTCTTTGCCCACTGACCAGGCCGCCACTTATACCGTTACAGGGTGTCACAATACCTTGCAAATAAAAAAGAAGTCAAATTATTTTTTCACTGTTATATAATCGCAGTTGCAAGGTAGTGTGTGTCAGGCCCACACAGACTGTACTGTGCCCACTGTCAGGCCACCACTCATACCGTTACAGGGTGTCACAATACATTGCAGATTAAAAAAAGTCAAATTATTTTTTCACTGTGATATAATTGCGGTGGCAAGCCAGGGAGTGTCAGGCCTATGCAGACTGTACTGTGCCCACTGGCTAGATCACCACTCATACCGTTACAGGATGTCACAATACCTTGCAGATGAAAAATGTCAAATTATGTTTTCTCTGTGATATAATTGCTGTTGCAAGCCAGTTTTTGTCAGGCCCACACAGACTGTACTGTTCCCACTGGCCAGGCCACCACTCATACCGTTACAGGGTGTCATATTACCTTGCAGAAAAAAAAGAAAAATTATTTTTTCTCTGTGATATAATCGCTGTTGCAAGCCAGTGTCTGTCAGGCCCACACTGACTATACTGTGCCCACTGGCCAGTCCACCAGTCATACCCTTACAGGGTGTCACAATACCTTGCAGATAAAAAATTTCAAATTATGTTTTCTCTGTGATATAATTGCTGTTGCAAGCCAGTGTTTGTCAGGCCCACACGGACTATACTGTGCCCACTGGCCAGGTCACCACTCATACAGTAACAGGGTGTCACAATAACTTGCAGATAAAAAAAGTCAAATTATTTTTTCACTGTGATATCATTGCTGTTGCAAGCCAGGGTGTGTCAGGTTTACACCGACTGTACTGTGCCACTGGCCAGATCACCACTCATACCGTTACAGGGTGTCACAATACCTTGCAGATAAAAAAAGTCTAATTATTTTTTCTCTGTGATATAATCGCAGTTGCAAGCCAGTGTGTGTCAGGCTCACACAGACTGTATTGTGCCCACTGTGCACCACTTATATAGAGTGTACCTTGCACACATAGTACAACTTATTTAAAAAAAATGACAGGCAGAGGCAGTCCACCCAGCAGGAGCCATCGTGGTCGTGGCACTGTGATTTCCAATGGCCCTGGAATAATGCCCAGTTTTCAGAGGCCACGTACTCTGAATCCAAAAAATTCTGAGAACATAGTTGACTGGCTTACACAGGACACCCAATCTTCAACAGCTTCCGCTAAGAACCTCGACGCACCATCCTCCTCCAGCTCAGCTTCGGTCACCTGCTCTCAAGTTACTACTTTTCCGCCCACAGCCACCACCACCACTACCACCACCACTACCACCACAGCCACCACAGCCGCTTTACTTGATCGGTCAGAGGAGTTATTTACACATCATTTGGATGAAATTAGTGATGCGCAACCATTATTGCCAGAGGATGTAGATAACAGGGATATGTCTCAGTCAGGCAGGATTACACACATGGACGTACAATGTGATGATGATGATGATAATGATGTTTTACTTGCTGCTGCTTCCTTTGCTGAGGTGTCAGATATAAGTGAAGTAGTTGATGATGACGATTTGTCCATGGATGCCACGTGGGTGCCTGCACGAAGAGAAGAAGAAGAGGGGGAAAGTTCCGAAGGGGAGACAGAGAGAAAGAGGAGACGAGTTGGAAGCGAGGGGAGGTCGTCGCAAGGAGCTAGTGGCACAGTCAGACAGCATGTATCAGCACCCGGGGTCAGCCAGACAGCACGCCAATCAACGCATGCTGTTGCCACCACCAGAATGCCGTCATTGCAAAGCTCAGCAGTGTGGCATTTTTTTTGTGTGTCTGCCTCTGATAACAGCAATGCAATTTGCAACCTGTGCCAAAAGAAACTGAGTCATGGGAAGTCCAAAACCCACCTAGGTACAACTGCTTTGCGAAGGCACCTGATCTCACATCACAAACGCCAATGGGATCAACACATGAGTGCAAGCAGCACACAGACTCAAAGCCACCATCCTCCTCCTGGTCCAGCATCTTCAGCCATGTCAACCACTGCTGTCCTCCTTGCCCCCTCTCAACCACCCGCCACTCTGCCTCTCACTTTCAGCAGTTCCATCTCATCTGCTGACATTCAGGTGTCTGTCAAGGAAATGTTTGAGTGTAAGAAGCCAATGTCATAGAGTCCGGCATCTGACAGCTGGCTTGACGGAACATTTAGCCCACCAGCTTTTACCATACCAGCTGGTGGAGTCTGAGGCCTTCAAACAATTTGTCTCTATTGGGACACCACAGTTAAAGGTACCTGGACGATTTTTTTTTTCAAAAAAGGCAATCCCAAACCTCTACTCTGTTATTGAAAAGGAAGTCATGGCATCTCTGGCATACAGTGTTGGGGCAAGGATGCATCTGACCACTGATACTTGGTCTGCAAAGCATGGTCAGGGCAGGAATATCACATACACTGCGCATTGGGTCAAGCTGTTGATGGCTGGCAAGCATGGAATGCGTGGCTCTGCAGCGGAGTTGGTGACACCGCCACTACTTGCAGGCAGGCCTACTGCCACCTCCTCTACTCCTCCTACTCCATACTCTTCGATAACCTCCTCGGCTGAGTCCTCTTCTGCTGCGTCTGGCTGCACATCAACTGAATCCCCCCAGCTCCCCAGGGGCTATTCCACATCCCGGATACGACAGTGTCACGTTGTCTTGGGGTTGACTTGCCTCAAAGCAGAGAGCCACACCGGACCAGCACTCCTGTCCGCCCTGAACGCACAGGTAGATCAGTGGCTGACCTCACACCAACTGGAGATCTGCAAAGTGGTGTGTGACACTGGAAGCAATTTGTTGGTGGCATAGAATTTGGGCAAGTTGTCACATGTGCCGTGCATGGCACATGTGTTGAATCTCATCATACACTGCTTTGTGTCTAAGTACCCAGGCTTACCGGACGTCCTCAAGCAGGCCAGGAAGGTGTGTGGCCATTTCAGGCGTTCCTACACGGCCATGGCGCACACTTTTCCGATATTCAGCGGCAAAACAACATGCCAGTGAGGCGCTTGATTTGCGACAGCCCGACATGTTGGAATTCAACACTCCTAATGTTCGACCGCCTGCTCCAACAAGAAAAAGCTATCAACTAGTATTTGTATGACCGGGGTGCTAGGACAGCCTCTGCAGAGCTGGGATTTTTTTTGCCACGTTACTGGATGCTCATGTGCACTTCCTGTAGGCTCATGCGTCCTTTTGAGGAGGTGACAAACCTAGTCAGTGGCACCAAAGGCACCATCAGCGACCTCATCCCATTTGTTTTCTTCCTGGAGCGTGCCCTGCAAAGAGTGCTGGATCAGGCTGTAGATGAGCGTGAAGAGGAAGAGTTGTGGCCACCATCACCACCAGAAACAGCCTTGTCATCATCGCTTGCCGGACCTGCAGGAGGAGTATGAGGAAGAGGAGTCAGAGGAGGAATGTGGCTTTGAGGAGGACGAAGACCAACCACAGCAGGCATCCCAGGGTGCTCGTTGTTGTCACCTATCTGGGACCCGTGGTGTTGTACGTGGCTGGGGGAAGAACAGACCGTCAATGACATCAGTGAGGAGGAGGAACGGGAAATGAGTAGCTCGGCATCCAACCTTGTGCAAATGGGGTCTTTCATGCTGTCATGTCTGTTGAGGGACCCTCGTATAAAAAGGATGAAGGAGAACGACCTGTACTGCGTGGCCACACTACTAGACCCCCGGTATAAGCAGGAAGTATACATTGCAATGGTAATTCATTGCAACGTAAGGAACAAGTGACCTGAAGATCAGGTCCCCTTGGGGGGGGGGGGGGCTAAAAAGACAGTAAAAAAAAAATCACCTCCCCCTTTATCCATAATAAAAATAGATAATAAAAAATTAGCATCACAGGCAGTGCTCTGTGGCAAAATGTAATATAAACACATTTATCTCGTGCAGTGAATGCCATAAAGGGAAAAAAAATCTAAATAGCTGATTTGCCATTTTTACGTTGCTTTACCTCCCACCAAAATTTTTTATAAAAAGTGATCAATAAGTCACACACTCCAAGATGGTATAATTAAATAAATAAAAGTTATAGCAGTCAAAATATGGTGAAGCATTAGAAAAAGAAAAAACTGTTTTTTTCAAGATTTTTTTTCAGCATTAAAACCCAAGAAAAAAAATATATGTAAAGGTGGCATTTTTGTAATAGTATTGACCGAAATGATGAAGGTAACAGGTCAGTTTTACCACACAGGGAATGCCATAAAAACATAACTTATAAGACTTTGGCTGAGCTGGATTTTATTTTTACAATTTCAGTCCATTTAAGAAAAAATTGTCAGCTTCCACTACATTGTGTACAATATTAAATGGTGCTATTAAAAATTCCTGCAAAAAAACAATCTCTCATAAGGCTGTGTAGACGAAAAGGTAAAAAAAAAATATGTCTCCTGTTATTGTGTAAAACTTACATAAATAAAAAAAAGTATGCCACAGTATCTCAATCGGGTTGAGGTCAGGACTCTGACTGGGCACAGTTTTTATTTTTTATTTTTTACGGTGTTCATCTCAGGGGTTAGATCATGTGATATTTTTATGGAGTGTCTGTGTATCGTGGCTCACCCGTATCTGCTACTATGATTAGGGTGCTCTGTTTTTGTGGATGCTTCACCTGTTCATCCTATCGAGCAAATGTAATATACACAAAAGGTAAAAACAGGCACTCACCAACTGGCAGATCTATAAATGATGTATTTATATAATAAAATGGCATATAAAATTGCATATAAAATGGCATATAAAATTGCGCTAATTATTCATAACATTCATAAAAGTTCAAATACAAACAATATATACATTACACTGGGGACACTGATGCGAGTCTATCTCAATAGATACAAACTATCTAGATGGTTGAATAGGTCTTCATCAATATGGAAATCCTAAATATACAAAAAGTGCTCAATTGTGCATATAATTCAATTGTGATAATGTATTATCCTATAAATCCAAATAAAATGACAAATGCAATGATAACTGTCTAGTAATAGAAACGTGTCCTGTGAAAAATAGAAAGTATAATTATAAATATATATCTTGGTGTCATATGATGAGAGTCTTTGGAAGCCTGAAATACAACTCCTTGTGTGGAGGTTGTAACTTTGTCCTTCCAATGAAACAATAGTATCGAAAGCGCTTGTGCACAGAATATGCGGTTAGAGTTGGATAAGGTGCAAAAGATGGTGGTCGGGTTTTGTAACTGGGGCGTCCCCCGTGTTTTTCAAAACCCTCTTACCTTGCCCTTGAAGGTGACCGTCCTTAACGGGGTTACCACTCTAGTGTTCGCTAGGTTCTTTGTATCTCCCCCATGTGTGTGGGATCCAATACCTCAGGTTCTCTGCTCGCTGGTCTCGGCGTTCCACGTGGTTACTTCCTTGCATGTCACCGACCAGGAAGTAGTCTGTGAGTTTTGCTTAGTCTCGCGATACCTTGAACCTGCTTTCCTTTTACTGGCGTGTTTACAGGACGTATGATAATCTTCCAATGCCCAACACTGTAGATAGTAGGTCTATATTCGGGTTCGGGTGGGTAGTTTAACACTAGTCCCAGGACACAACAAAAAAGCGGAAAACGCAAAAAACGCATCACATATCAAAAAAACGCATATGCGTTTTTAATGTGGTTTCAGTGCGTTTTCTCTATATTTGCACCCCTCATATCAATCTCCATAATTTTCATACAGATGAATATGTTACCTACATAATTAAGGCCCAAATTCAAGTAATTATTGGGTGAAAGTATATGTTTAACCCTATAGCTGGTCTCAGATGTTTTTTAATATTTGTATGGTATACATTCTTTACAAGGTAAGGGGAGGGGTTATAAAAAACTGAACAGTTCAAAATCCGAATTTAGTCCTCTTGGGAGGAGTGTTTGAAAATCAAAAATTCGCCTGGATTCCTGCCTGGACATCCTGGCGATATGGTCTCCGCCCCTCCAATGGACATCTACCTTTTCAAAGGCCGCAAAGACCATACCTTCAGGATTTTTGTTATGGCATTGTTTATAGTGTAATGAAAGAGAGTGCTTTTCATAGCCATTTTTTATGTTAGTGATAGTCTTTTTTTCAATGAGCGTTTAGTTCTCCCAATGTATTGTTTTTTACACTGGCATTCTATCATGTATAAAATATTACTTGAGCTGCAGGTCAGAAATTCTTTTATTTTCCACACAAAGGAATTCACTCGTGATTGAATTTCCGTGGTCTTCCTAGGGAATGATGTGAGTTTGCAAATCCCACATTTCCCGCATCTATAAAAGCCACTCAAATTCAACCAGCTTTGCATGGATGGTTTATTCCCTTTGTTTTTAATTGAAGGTGCTACCTTTAAAGATAAATTCTGAGCCCTTGTGTATGTAATTTTAGGACCCTCACTGACAAGAGGGCCTATTATTTTGTCGCTCAGTAAATTATGCCAATGCTTCCTCACTATTCCCTCTATTTTTTTATATTGTTTACTAAAGGGTAATATAATTCTAAACTGATCTTCCTTTTCTAGTTTATCTTCTTTTCTACTTTCTACAAAGAAGGTCTCCCTATCTGTATTTTTCACCTTAGTGAGTGCTTTGTCCAATACATTACTGGGATAATCTTTATCCAAAAAACGCTCCCTTCATAATTTCGGCCTCCCTCTCAAAATCTGTTACATCAGTACAATTCCTTTTTATCCTTTTGAATTGTCCTGTTGGGTTTTCCAGCAACCATCTTGGTAGATGGCAGCTTGAAAAAAGGATGTGGCTGTTTCGGGAAACCTGTGCTGCAGAATAGCTGTTTGTTTTGCACCCTAATTAATAAATCCAGGAATTCAATTTTTTCTTCACTTAAATTGGCAGAAAACTTAAGGTTATAAACATTTCTATTTATTCTTCCAAGGAATCCATCCAGATCCCCTCTCGTGCCTCTCCAGACAAACAGGATATCGTCAATAAATCTGTGCCAGAGTACCAGGTCTGCCCCCACCATGGACAGAATTTCTTCTTCTTCCCACTGTGCCATGAATAGATTTGCATAACTGGGGGCAAACCTGGTACCCATGACGGCCCCCCTAGTCTGGAGATAGTAGTCTAAATTATAAGCAAAGTAATTATGGGTCAGAATAAATTTTACCCCCTCTGCTATAAAATCGATCTGTTTCTCCACGAGATCACTATGTGTCTTTAACTGCTTCCTTAATGCTTGGATTCCTTGATCATGGTTTATAACCGTGTAAAGGGAACTTACATCTAAGGTCCCTAGTATCCAGTCCTCCCCATATTTCAGACCCTCCACTATTTTAATGACCTGCGTCGTATCCCTAATGTATGCAAAGTTCTTTTTTACACTAGGTTGTAGGAGTTTGTCAATGTACTCCGATAGATTCAAAGTTAGTGACCCTATGCCAGAGATGATTGGTCTCCCTGGGGGATTCGTTTGGTCTTTATGAACTTTTGGGAGGCAATAAAATATTGGCAATCTATGGTGGGTCTTGGTAATGTATTTAAACTCTTGTTCATTTAGAATTCCTCTTTCCCAACCCTCTCTGGCATAGTCCATCAATTCCCCCATATATTCATTGGTGGGGTCCTTCATCAGTCTGGAGTATGTGTTAATGTCCGACAATTGTCTTAGACATTACGCCTCATATTTTTGTGTCTCCAGAATGACGATGGCCCCTCCCTTATCCGCAGGTCGTATAGTGATGTTCTCTGTCTTTTGTAGTTGTTTTAAGGCTTGAATTTCTTGTGTGGACACATTATTCCCTAATCTTCCATTGGTTTTTAATTTCCTAATATCTGTTTCTACAGATTTTTTAAACGCTGCCATTTGGTGGCCTATTTGCTGTCTCGGGTACATCTTACTCCTTAATTTTAAATTTGTATGGAGGAAAGTATCCCTCTCAGTAGAGTTCATAACTATGGGGTTCTTCATAAAGTGTTTCTTAAGGCACAATTTTCTAACAAATTTCTCTATTCCAATGTAGGTATCGAATTTGTTAGTTTGTGCCGTAGGGGCGAATTTTAATCCCTTATTTAATAATTGGATCTGTGTTGAGGTAAGTGATGTTTGGCTTAAATGAATAATTGCATCTGTCTCTTTCTGAGTTTTTATTTTCTGTAATTCCTTCTTACCTTTTCCCTTTCCCCTCCTTGTACAATGAAGAGTTAAATTTGAATGCAAATAATCCTTGTCGGGTTTTGGGTGGGGGTGTCTGAAAGCCGCAGTATTTAAAGAAGAAGGGTAGTACTTGCATTATAGCCATTGAGGAAGAGGGCGGACCCTCGAAACGCGTCTGGCTGGTCCTGCGAGTGTTAAACTACCCACCCGAACCCGAATATAGACTTACTTTCTTTTGCACCTTATCCAACTCTAACCGCATATTCTGTGCACAAGCGCTTTCGATACTATTGTTTCATTGGATGGACATAGTTACAACCTCCAAACAAGGAGTTGCATTTCAGGCTTCCAAAGACTCTCATCATATGACACCAAGATATATATTTATAATTATACTTTCTATTTTTCACAGGACACGTTTCTATTACTAGACACTTATCATTGCATTTGTAATTTTATTTGGATTTATAGGATAATACATTATCACAATTGAATTATATGCACAATAGAGCACTTTTTGTATATTTAGGATTTCCATATTGATGAAGACCTATTCAACCATCTAGATAGTTTGTATCTATTGAGATAGACTCGCATCAGTGTCCCCAGTGTAATGTATATATTGTTTGTATTTGAACTTTTATGAATGTTATGAATAATTAGCGCAATTTTATATGCCATTTTATATGCAATTTTATATGCCATTTTATTATATAAATACATCATTTATAGATCTGCCAGTTGGTGAGTGCCTGTTTTTACCTTTTGCGTATATTACATTTGCTCGATAGGATGAACAGGTGAAGCATCCACAAAAACAGAGCACCCTAATCATAGTAGCAGATACGGGTGAGCCACGATACACAGACACTCTATAAAAATATCACATGACCTAACCCCTGAGATGAACACCGTAAAAAATAAAAAATAAAAACTTTGCCCAGTCAGAGTCCTGACCTCAACCCGATTGAGATACTGTGGCATGACCTCAAGAAAGCGATTCATCCCAAGAATATTGCTGAACTGAAATAGTTCTGTAAAGAGGAATAGTCAAGAATTACTTCTGACCGTTGTGCACGTCTGATCTGAAACTACAGGAAACGTTTGGTTGAAGTTATTTCTGCTAAAGGAGGTTCAACTAGTTATTAAATACAAGGGTTCACATACTTTTTCCACCTGCACATGCTGTGTTCAATAAAAACATGGTAAAATTTAATTCTTTGTGTGTTATTAGTTTAAGCAGACTGTGATTGTCTATTGTTGTGACTTAGATGAAGATCAGATCACATTTTATGACCAATTTGTGCAGAAATCCATATTATTCCAAATGGTTCACAGACTTTCTGTTGCAACTGTATAACTTTTCGATCGCTTGCTATTTCACTTTTTGTGATGTAAGGTGACAAAAAATTGTTTATTTAGCGCAGTTTTTATTTTTTACGGTGTTCATAGTGTTGTATAGAGCCGGTCGATACATACACGGGGATACCTAATATGTATACTTTTATTTTATTTATGTAAGTTTTGCACAATAACAGCTTTTTTAAAACAAAAAAAATGATGTTTTAGTGTCTCCATATTCTGAGCCAAAAATTATTATTTTTTTAGCGATTGTCTCAGGTATGGGCAAATTTTTTGCAGGATGAGGTGACGGTTAGATTGGTGGGCAAATGCCTTTTTGATAGCTTGCTGTTGTACTTTTTGTGATGGAAGGTGACCAAAAAATGGTTTCTTTAGCACAGTTTTTATTTTTTACGGTGTTCACCTGAGGGGTTAGGTCATGTGATATGTTTATAGAGCCAGTTGATACGGACGCAGCAATACCTAATATGCATACTCCCCCCCCCCTATTTTTTACCAATTTTTTTTTAACTTTGTTTGGGGAAAATGACGTTTTTGTTTATTTTTACTTGAAACTTTAAATCTTTTGGGGGGAAAACTTTATTTTTTCAACTTTTTTTAACTTTCTTTTTTGTCCCACTTTGGGACTTGAACTTTTGGGGGTCTAATCCTTTACAATGCATGCCAATACTTCTGTATTGGAATGCATTGGCTGTATGAGTAATACTGTGTGTATTACTCATATAGCTTCCGGCCTGTGAGATACAGGGGGCTGGATCTCACAGGCTTATCACCGGAATGCAGCGCGATGCCTTCATTAGGCATTGCACTGCCTTCCATGCCATCGGGTCCCCTCTACAGCCGCATGGGGACCCAATGGCACCGCCGACCGCCGCAACCGCAGGTAAAAGCCGCAAACCACAGGTCTAAATTGACATTTAGTCAAGGTGCCTGCTCAATGATTTTAGCAGGTACCTTGTTCCAACCACCGCCCGCCGGTACCAGGACAACATGCCGTACCGGTACGTCATGTCATTTCCCTATCCACATTTGTTTGCAGAGTACTTCCATGCTCTTAACCACATTTTGCTGCTTTTTGCATCCCTCTAGCCCTTTCCATGACTTTTTTAGAGCCATTTTAGTGCTCCAAAGTTTGGGTCCCCATTGACTCCAATGGGGTTCAGGGTCAAGTTTCGGTCAAGTTCGGGTCCCGAACTCTAACTTTTTTGTGAAGTTCAGCCGAACCCGTCGAACCCGAACATCCTGGTGTCCGCTCAACTCTGCTCAGTGTTTTCCCATTTAGTATGTACTGGTGACTTGTATTCTCCCTTCTCATGTACATACTGATATAAACTGGAAAACCAAAATAGCAAGTTCTACCAGGAGTACAGATATTCTAAATTCCCTACTGGGGTTATCCCTACAACAAATGGTTGAGAAGCCAACCCGGAGGGAGGCCATTTTGGATTTGATATTCACAAATGGGGATTCGGTAGATGATGTCATTGTAGGCGAAACCTTGGGATCTAGTGATCACCAGTCAGTGTGGTTTAATATAAGAACTGTGAAAGAGTCCCACCACACAAAAACAAAAGTTTTAGATTTTAGAAAAACAGACTTTTCAAAAATGAAATTAGTCATAAATGAGTCCTTATCAGACTGGAACGGATTACATGGAGTCCAGGAGAAATGGGACTACTTAAAAGGTGCATTATTGAAGGCAACAGAAAATTGCATTAGACTTGTCAGTAAAAGCAAAAAAAGGAAGAGACCACTGTGGTACTCAGCAGAAGTGGCCCAAATCATTAAAAATAATGATGTAATAATTGTAATTATAAAAAAAACCAGAGCAATGAAGATAAGGAAATCTACAAGATTAGGCAGAAAGAGGCCAAGCAAGTTATAAGAACTTCTAAAGCTCAGGCAGAAGAAAAACTAGCTCAGTCTATGAAAAAAGGGGATAAGACATTCTTCAGATATATATAAATGAAAAAAGGAAATTAAAACAAGGAATAACTAAATTAAAAATAAAGGACGGAAGGTATGTAGAAGAGAATAAAGGGCTAGTCGACTGCCTTAATGAATACTTCTGTTCAGTTTTTACAAAAGAAAAAGAAGGAGAAGGACCTCCACTAGAAAGGATGACTATTAAATCGTTTGATGCATGTGTCTTTACAGAGGAAGATGTTCTAAGTTTGCTGTCTAAAGTGAAGACAAATAAGTCACAGGGGCCTGATGAGATACACCCAAAATTATTAAAAGAGCTTAGTGGTGAGCTGGCAAAACCGTTAACAGATTTATTTAACCAATCATTAGTAACAGGAGTCGTCCCGGAAGATTGGAAATTGGCAAATGTCGTGCCCATTCACAAGAAAGGTAGTAAGGAGGAATCGAGCAACTATAGACCAGTGAGTCTGACATCAATAGTAGGCAAATTAATGGAAACCCTATTAAAGGATAGGATTGTGGAACATCTAAAATCCCATGGATTGCAAGATGAAAAACAGCATGGGTTTACTTCAGGGACATCATGTCAAACAAATCTTATAGATTTTTTTGACTGGGTGACTAAAATAATAGACGGTGGAGGTGCAGTAGACATCGCATATCTAGATTTTAGTAAGGCTTTTGACACTGTCCCACATAGAAGACTTATCAATAAACTGCAGTCATTGAGCATGGACTCCCATATTGTTGAGTGGATTAGGCAGTGGCTGAGTGACAGACAACAGAGGGTTGTAGTCAATGGAGAACATTCAAAACAAGGTCATGTTACCAGTGGGATTCCACAGGGATCTGTACTGGGACCAATTTTGTTTAATATCTTCATAAGTGATATTGCAAAAGGCCTCGATGGTAAGGTTTGTCTTTTTGCTGATGACACAAAGATATGTAACAGGGTTGATGTTCCTGGAGGGAAACGCCAAATGGAAAAGGATTTAGGAAAACTAGAAGAATGGTCAGAACTCTGGCAACTGAAATTTAATGTGGATAAGTGCAAGATAATGCACCTGGGGCGTAAAAACCCAAGGGCAGAATATAGAATATTTGACACAGTCCTGACCTCAGTATCTGAGGAAAGGGATTTAGGAGTAATTATTTCAGAAGACTTAAAGGTGGGAAGACAATGTAATAAAGCAGCACGAAATGCCAGCAGAATGCTTGGATGTATAGGGAGAGGTATAAGCAGTAGAAAGAGTGAAGTGCTTATGCCGCTGTACAGATCACTGGTGAGACCTCACTTGGAGTATTGTGCGCAGTACTGGAGGCCATATCTCCAGAAGGATATAGATACTCTAGAGAGAGTTCAGAGAAGAGCTACTAAACTGGTCCATGGATTGCAGGATAAAACTTACCAGGAAAGGTTAAAAGACCTTAATATGTATAGCTTGGAAGAAAGAAGAGACCAAGGGGATATGATAGAAACTTTTAAATACATAAAGGGAATCAACTTGGTAAAGGAGGAGAGCATATTTAAAATAAGAGAAACTACCACAAGAGGACACAGTTTTAAATTAGAGGGGCAAAGGTTTAAAAGTAATATAAGGAAGTATTACTTTACTGAGAGAGTAGTGGATGCATGGAATAGCCTTCCTGCAGAAGTGGTAGCGGCAAATACAGTGAAGGAGTTTAAGCATGCATGGGATAGGCATAAGGCTATCCTTCATATAAGATAGGGCCAGGGACTATTCATAGGATTCAGATATATTGGGCAGACTAGATGGGCCAAATGGTTCTTATCTGCCGACACATTCTATGTTTCTATGTTTACTGTAACCTCAAATTTATTAGTGTAAGGGTCCATTTACACGTCTGCAGAATGGGTCTGCATCCATTCTGCTAATTCTCTATGGGGCAGGAATGGATGCTGTTCGCTTCCGCATTTCGGAAGCATGCACCTATCCTCCGGCCCCGAGGCTCTGGAAATAAATAGCACAATTGCGGACAAGAATAGGCAGTTCTATGGGGTTGCCGGCCAGGAGTATTGCAGATCCGCAATTTGCGAACGTGTGAATAGACCCTTAGTCTGACACTTCTTTTCCCAAGTTTCTAGTCAGATCCATCTGTAGCAGTATACTTTTCTTTTTTGTGTTACTTTACACTGTTTAGTATCCCCAGCCAAAATGTATATTTTACTGTGCAAGCCTTCTTCAAGATCATTAATAAATATAATGAATAGAATAGGGCACAATACTGACCCCCGTGGTACCCCACTAGCAACTGTGACCCAATCTGAGTGTGTACCATTAATATTCACCCTGTGTTGTTTATCAGTGAGCCATTAACTCACCTGCATACATACATTTGAGCTCAGTCCAAGCGTTCTCATTTTATATACTAACCTTTTATGTGGAACTGTATTAAATGGTTTGGAAAAATCAAGATATTTGACACCCAACGACTCACCCCATTCCAGTTTAGAATTTACCTCCTCATCGAAACTGATTAGATTAGTTTGAAAGGACCAATCCCTTATAAACCCATGCTGATTATACACTTACAATATACTATAGGATAACATATTTTGGAAAACATAAGCGCCTGTCTATTACATTACTTAACTTAATGCTTCTGGACCCAGTTATTCATCTATTTTAATATTTTTAAGACGCCGTTGCACTTTTTCCTGGGTTGGACAGACTACATTTAATGGGGAGTTTAACTAGACACTGCACATTTGATCTTAGATTACATTTCTCCATAAAGGGCCCAAACTTTCAGGATATATATATAAAATGGTCTTCCAACAGTCTTGAAGGAGTTCCCATAGATGCTTAGCACTTGTTGGCCCTTTTGCCTTCACTCTGCGGTCCAGCTCACCCCAAACCATCTCGATTGGGTTCAGGTCCGGTGTCTGTGGAGGCCAGTTTATCTGGCGCAGCACCCCATCACCTTCCTTTATCGTCAACTAGCCCTTACACAGCCTGGAGGTGTGTTTGGGGTCATTGTCCTGTTGAAAAATAAATGATGGTCCAACTAAAGGCAAACCGGATTGAATAGCATATCGCTGCAAGATGCTGGTGTAGCTATGCTGGTTCAGTATGCCTTCAATTTTGAATAAATCCCCAAAAGTGCCACCAGCAAAGCACCCCCACACCATCACACCTCCTCCTCCATGCTTCATGGTGGGAACCAGGCATGTAGAGTCCATCCGTTCACCTTTTCTGTGTCGCAGAAAATGTGGAAACAAAGATCCAAAATTTGGACTCATCAGACCAAAGCACAGATTTCCACTGGTCTAATGTCCATTTCTTGTGTTCTTTAGCCCAAACAAGTCTCTTCTGCTTGTTGCCTGTCCTTAGCAGTGGTTTCCTAGCAGATATTCTACAATGAAGGCCTGATTCACACAGTCTCCTCTTAACAGTTGTACTAGAGATGTGTCTGCTGCTAGAACTCTGTGTGGCATTGACCTGGTCTCTAATCTGAGCTGCTGTTAACCTGCGATTTCTGAGGCTGGTGACTCAGATAAACTTATCCTCCGCAGCAGAGGTGACTCTTGGTCTTCCTTTCCTGGGGCGGTCCGCATGTGAGCCAGTTTCTTTGTAGCGCTTGATGGTTTTTGTGACTGCACTTGGGGACACTTTCAAAGTTTTCCCAATTTTTCCGACTGACTGACCTTCATTTCTTAAAGTAATGATGGCCACTAGTTTTTCTTTACTTAGCTGCTTTTTTTCTTGCCATAATACAAATTCTAACAGTGTATTCAGTAGGACTATCAGCTGTGTATCCACCTGACTTCTCCACAACGCAACTGATGGTCCCAACCCCATTTATAAGGCAAGAAATCCCACTTATTAAACTTGACAGGGCAAACCTGTGAAGTGAAAATCATTTCAGGTGACTACCTCTTGAAGCTCATCAAGAGAATGCCAAGAGTGTGCAAAGCAGTAATCAAAGCAAAAGGTTTGAAAAACTTTGAAGAACCTAGAATATGACATATTTTTAGTTGTTTCTCACTTTTTTGTTATGTATACAATTCCACATGTGTTAATTCATAGTTTTGATGCCTTCAGTGTGAATCGTTAATTTCTAATGATAATTTGTTTTCCCTTAGTCCTAACAGCAGCACAGATGTGGTTAACTGCCCCCCCCCCCCCCCCCCCGTGGACTGGTAGGAGCGGCGGAATTTTTAATGAGCCCAAAGAATAACCAATAGAAGAACTCCAGCTCCCTTAAAGGGAGGGGTTCTCCCCCCAGCCCAGCGTGTCTATACCAAGAAAAGTACTTAGGGTGGGAAAATTTGTGTGCTGCTGTTAGGACTAAGGGAAAACAAATTATCGTTAGAAATTAACGATTCCCTTATGTCCTACCAGCAGCACAGATGGGCAGATAGCAAGAAGAATCCCCTAGGGAGGGTCCTCATGCCCGGCAAAAGTAAGAACTGTCTGCCAAAAGGCCGAAAACTCTGCTACCTTAGCATCTATTCTATAATGAGAGATGAAGGTTGATTCAGAGCTCCAGGAAGCCACCTTGCAGATCAACTCTAGGGGGAGAAGACTTCTCTCCGAGACAGAGGTAGCTACGGCCCTAGTAGAATGGGCCCTCACAAACTCCGGAGGATCTAAGATTTGGGAGGTGAAAACTTCCCTAATGGCTTCCCTGTCCCAGCGACTAATAGTAGTTTTAGACCCCTTATGCCCTTTAGACTTACCGGCAAACAGGATGAAGAGGTTCTCATCTATCCTGAATTCTCTGGAGCTATCCACATAGATCTGGAGGCATCTCGATATGTCCAGAGGATGTCGGACTGGAACATCAGAGAATGAGGCGGAGAATAATACAAGTAGAGAAATTACCTGATTGATATTTTGAAAAGTTGGAACCTTAGGTCTAAAATAAGGTAGAAATTTTAGAAGGACTCTGTCCTGTAAGAAAATGATGTATGGGTGTAAAGCGGAGAAAGCTTGCAGCTCCGAAATTCTTTTGGCTGAGGTTATAGCCAGAAGAAAGACCACCTTGAGTGTTAGAAATTTAATGCTTGCCTCCTCCAAAGGTTCAAAGGGGGGAGATGCTAACCCCTTGAGAACTACTGACAAGTCCCATTGGGGAACGGGTTTCAGTATCGTAGGCTTCAACCTTTCTGCTCCCTTAAGGAAGCGTTTGTTGAGCGGGTCCCGAGAAAACTTGGACCTTCAGGTTAGAAGGAGAGAGACCTCTATCCAACCCATCCTGGAGGAATTGTAAGATCACACAGAGGGGCGCATCTGCAGATGCCACCTGGTTGGAACTACACCATGAGGTGAAGGTCCTCATGATCCGGGAGTAGGCCTTCTTGGTAGACTCTGCTCTGGAATGCGACAAAGTTCTCAGGACCGACTCAGAGAGCCCATCCACTCTGGGAGGGGACTGATCAACCTCCAGGCTGTCAGGTTGAATCTGTGCAGATCTGGGCAGAGATGCGTGTCCCACGACACCAGGGTCTGCTCCGGGGGGAGTTTCCAATATTGTCCCCGACTCATCTGAATGAGCTGGGTAAACCAGGATAACCTGGGCCAAAATGGTATGATGGCTATTACCGAGGCCTAATCCTGACGGATTTTCATTAATACCCTCAGAATCATGGAAAAGGGAGGGAAGATGTAAGCCAGCCTGAACCTCCACGGTATTGTCAGAGCATCTATCGCCAGGGGGTTGTCCTCCCTGTATAGGGAACAGAACCTCTGTACCTTGGCTTTGAACCTGGTTGCCATAAGATCCACTTCTGGCATACCCCATCTGAGGACTAGCTGCTTGAAGATCTCCGGATGCAGTGACCACTCCATGGTTGGTAAGCCGCGACTTAGGCGATCCGCAATGATGTTGAGGGAGCCTCGGATTTGAGTGGCAGATACAGTGGGATGCGAAAGTTTGGGCAACCTTGTTAATCGTCATGATTTTCCTGTATAAATCGTTGGTTGTTACGATAAAAAATGTCAGTTAAATATATCATATAGGAGACACATACAGTGATATTTGTGAAGTGAAATGAAGTTTATTGGATTTACAGAAAGTGTGCTATAATTGTTTAAACAAAATTAGGCAGGTGGCTAAATTTGGGCACCACAAAAAAGAAATAAAATCAATATTTAGTAGATCCTCCTTTTGCAGAAATTACAGCCTCTAAACGCTTTCTGTAGGTTCCAATGAGAGTCTGGATTCTGGTTGAAGGTATTTTGGACCATTCCTCTTTACAAAACATCTTTAGTTCATTCAGGTTTCATGGCTTCCGAGCATGGACAGCTCTCTTTAAGTCACACCACAGATTTTCAATGATATTCAGGTCTGGGGACTGAGATGGCCATTCCAGAACGTTGTACTTGTTCCTCTGCATAAATGCCTTAGTGGATTTGGAGCAGTGTTTAGGGTCGTTGTCTTGTTAAAAGATCCAGCCCCGGTCTCCAGAATCTGCTGATACAAAGTGGAATCCATGTGTCCCTCAACTTTGACAAAATTCCCAGTCCCTGCACTGGCCCCACAGCCCCACAGCATGATGAAACCATCACCATATTTTACTGGAGGTAGCAGTAGCAGGTATTTTTCTTGGAATGCTGTGTTCTTTTTCCTCCATGCATAACGCCCCTTGTTATGGCCAAATAACTCAATTTTAGTTTCATCAGTCCACAGCACCTTATTCCAAAATGAAGATGGCTTGTCCAAATGTGCTTTAGCCCACCTCAAGTGGCACTTTTTGTGCTGTGGGTGGAGAAAAGGCTTCCTTTGCATCACTCTCGCATACAGCATCTCCTTGTGTAAAGTGCGCCGAATGGTTGAACGATGCACAGTGACTCCATCTGCAGCAAGATGATGTTGCAGGTCTTTGGTGCTGGTCTGTGGGTTGACTCTGACTGTTCTCACAATTCGTCGCTGTCATGGAACCATGAACCAGACGTACAACAAGAGATGAGTGGAAATAAGAAGGCTTTATTGAAAATCAAGCGGTAAGGCAAAAGTCCAAATGGATGGCTAAACCGAAGCAGGGTCTTGCGAAGCCAGAGGTCAGGAACCAGAAGGGTAGTCAGACGAAGCCTGGATCAGTAACCAGCAGGGTAGTCAAACGAAGCCTGGATCAGGAACCAGCAGAGTAGTCAGACGAAGCCAGGATCAGGAACCAGAAGCAGCAGCAGTCTTAGAAGCATGTGAACACAGGAGGACCAAGCAAGGAACTGAAGCCACAGACCTCCTATATATATGAGCTAGGCATCCAGCTCCTCCCAGTGGGAAGGAGAAGCCGCAGGGTGGGAGGCTACAAGAAACCCAGAAACCAAGATGGCCGCCAGCACATGTCAAACGAAGGAGAACAGCAAGAAGGTAAGACCATGACAGTACCTCCCCCTCAAGGGCCCCTCCTCCCCGGAGTAAAGAACGGTTTCTGAGGAAAGCGTGCGTGGAAGGCTCGGAGCAAGGCAGGAGCATGGACATCTGCGGAGGGAACCCAGGAACGCTCCTCTGGACCATAACCACGCCAATGGACCAAAAACTGCACCCGACCGCGGACCAGGCATGAGTCCAGGATATTGCTCACCTCATACTCCTCACGATTGCCCACTTGGACCGGACGAGGCCGAGGAACCGAGGAAGTGAAACGATTACACACCAGTGGCTTCAACAGGGAGACATGAAACACGTTGGAGATCCGCATGCCAGGAGGAAGCGCAAGGGCATAGGCTACCGGGTTTACCCTGCGAAGCACTCGGAAGGGACCAACAAAGCGAGGCGCCAGCTTGGGAGTGGGCTCTCGAAGGTTGAGGTTGCGGGTGGACAACCATACGCGGTCTCCGACCTGGTAGGAAGGAGCGGGCGCTCGTCTGCGATCAGCCTGGAGTCTCTGGCGCTGCGCAGAGACCTCAAGGGACCTCTGGATCTGTACCCAAGAAGCACGTAGGACGGAAAGGTGATCCTCCACAGCCGGAATATCCTGGGGAGAGAATACCTCCGGTAACACGGCAGGTTGGAACCCATAATTGGCCATGAAGGGAGACGTCCCAGAGGAAGAGTTCACCGCCGTGTTCCTGGCAAACTCAGCCCAAGGCAGGAGGTCAACCCAATTGTCTTGGTGATCGGAGACATAGCAACGAAGGAATTGCTCCAAGGCCTGATTGGATCGTTCTGCAGCCCCATTGGACTGAGGGTGGTAGGCCGAGGAGAAAGAGAGATGAATCCCCAACTGGAAGCAAAAGGAGCGCCAGAACCTGGACACAAACTGACTCCCCCGATCCGACACAATCTCCTTGGGCAAACCGTGCAACCGGAAGACCTCCCTGGCAAAAATCGTGGCCAACTCTTGTGCAGAGGGTAACTTCTTGAAAGGAACACAGTGGCACATTTTGGAAAACCGATCCACAATCATGAGAATGACCGTATGGCCTCGGGATGCAGGGAGGTCCACAATGAAATCCATCCCCAAGTGTGACCATGGACGCTCCCCGGTGGCTATGGGTTGCAAAAAGCCCAACGGACGGTGCCGAGGGGACTTACTCTGGGCACAAACGGAGCATGCCGCTACATATGCGGCGATGTCGGAACGTAGAGAAGGCCACCAGAACAGACGTGAAACAGCCCAGGACAGCTGATTCTTTCCAGGATGCCCCGCGGCCTTGGAGTTATGGTAGGTTCGCAACAACCGAGTGTGCAACTCCTCAGGCACAAAACATCTGCCGTTGGGTCTCCCAGAGGGAGCAGCAGATTGAGCCGCCAAAATCTGCTCACCCAGGGGAGAGGTCAGGCTGGTGCGAATGGCGGCCAGGATCTGATTCGGAGGTATGACCGAAGTCGGAATCGACTCCTCCCCGGACAGCTCGGAGTACTGCCGTGATAAGGCATCCGCTCTGATGTTCTTGGAACCGGGTAGGTAGGAGACCACGTAATTAAAACGTGACAAGAACAGAGCCCATCTGGCCTGACGTGGTGTCAATCTCTTGGCCTCAGAGAGGTAGGTCAGATTCTTGTGGTCCGTCAGGATGAGAACCGGAACCACCGAGCCCTCGAGCAAGTGCCTCCATTCTTTAAGGGCCTGCACGATGGCCAATAACTCCCTGTCACCAATCTGATAGTTGCACTCCGCGGAAGACAGTTTCCGGGAGTAAAACCCACAAGGAAGCAGAGGACCCTCTGGTGTTCTACACTGAGACAGAAGGGCGCCTACTCCCGTCTCAGACGCGTCCACCTCGAGGACAAAAGGCAACCCAGGGTTGGGATGCGACAGAATCGGAGCCGACACAAAGGCGGACTTTAGAGCCTCAAAAGCTCGGATGGCCTCGAGCGGCCAGACCTGGGGATTACTGCCCTTCCTGGTCAGATCCGTGAGAGGCTTGGCTAGCATGGAAAAGTCCCTGATGAACTTCCGATAATAATTGGCGAAGCCCAAAAAGCGCTGCAGGGCACGAAGACCACTGGGCTGGGGCCACTGTAAGACAGCCGAAACCTTCTCAGGATCCATGGAGAACCCCTCAGCGGAAATGATGTAACCTAAGAAGGTTACCTGGGATCGGTGAAATTCGCATTTCTCAAGCTTACCGAACAGCTTGTTCTCTCGTAACCGTTGCACCACTCGTCTGACATCCAGAATGTGGGCCTCCATGGATTCAGAATATACCAAGATGTCATCCAAATAGACCACCACACACTGCTGCAACAAGTCACGGAAAACATCGTTGATGAATTCCTGGAAGACTGCGGGCGCATTGCACAACCCAAAGGGCATAACCAAGGATTCATAATGACCGGTCCTGGTGTTAAACGCGGTCTTCCACTCATCGCCCGCCTTGATCCTTACCAGGTTATATGCCGCCCTCAGGTCGAGTTTGGTAAAGACCGTGGCCCCTTTGAGGCGATCGAACAGCTCGGAAATCAAGGGTATCGGGTAAGCGTTCTTGATCGTGATGCGATTGAGACCCCTGTAATCGATGCAAGGCCTCAACTCACCGCCCTTCTTTTTCACAAAGAAAAATCCAGCCCCTGCCGGGGACGAGGATTTGCGAATGTGTCCGCGTGAAAGCGCCTCCCTCACGTACTCCTCCATGGCCTCATTCTCCGCTACCGACAGTGGATAGACTTTGCCACGAGGAGGAACGGCACCAGATTGTAACTCTATGGCACAATCGTATGGGCGGTGCGGAGGTAGGGCAACCGCACTGCACCTTATCGAATACATCCCGGTACTCCTCGTATTCAGGAGGCAACAGAGAGTCTGAGGAAGTACACAGCAACTTGACAGACCCATGGATGCAACTAGCCCCACACTGCGGTGACCACGAGAGGATCTCGGCCGATCTCCAATCGAAAGTCGGATTATGCTTCTGGAGCCAGGGGTACCCCAAGACCACCGAGTAGTGTGGAGACGAAATAACCTGGAGACAGACCGACTCTCTGTGAACGGCACCAATGGCCATCCCCACTGGAAGGGTCTCATGAGTCACGTGTGGCGGCAGAAGGGGTCTGCCGTCTATCGCCTCAAGAGCCAGTGGGGAACCTCGAGGCTGCAGAGGAATGGAATTGGCGGCAGCGAACACACTATCAATGAACAAACCACCAGCACCAAAGTCCACCAACGCCTGGGTCGTCACCGAGCCCCCGACCCAGGAGAGGACAACAGTAATCAGTGGTTTGTCAACACGGGAAACCGGGGACGAGGAGACTCCACCCAAGATCTGCCCCCGACAGGATCTCAGGTGCGAGCGTTTCCCGGACGGTTCGGGCATGCCAACCGAAAATGCCCACCGAGACCACAGTACATGCACCGGCCCTCGCGTCTCCGGAGTGCCCTCTCCCCCTCGGACAGGCGAGCAAACCCCAGCTGCATGGGTTCACCCCCAGACAAGTCATCCCCAGGAGGCGTGGGAGGAGAGGGAGGCACGGGTGGGACAGCAAACGTAGGCGCCAATCTGTTAGAAGACCTCCGCAGGCTCTCCTTAAAGGAAGGTCTCTCCCTGAGTCTGGTGTCAATCAAAATCAGGAAAGAAATAAGAGACTCGAGCTCCACTGGCAGGTCCTTAGCTGCAACCTCATCCTTCAAGGCATCCGAGAGACCATGAGAGAAAGCAGCGACCAGAGCCTCATTATTCCAGCCCACCTCTGCTGCCAGGGTACGAAACTCAATGGCGTACTCAGCTACGGATCGTGAACCCTGTCTGATGGACATAAGGAGCTTCGCAGCAGAGGCAGCACGAGCCGGCACATCGAATACCTTCCGAAGAGAAGCAACAAAACCGGAAAACTCGGCAACCACCGGATTGTTGTTCTCCCATAAAGGGCTGGCCCAGGCCAATGCCTTGTCTGAGAGCAGCGAGATCAAGAAGCCCACCTTTGATCTCTCAGTGGGAAAGGCATGTGGCAGCAACTCGAAATAAATGCCCACCTGGTTAAGGAAACCTCGGCACTGAGTTGGCTCTCCCCCAAAGCGCTGTGGAAGGGGGGCAGAACCGGTCATACCCCGAGACACCGCAGGCGCAGCAACAGGTGTCGGGGTAGACTCTGGCGCAACAACCGGAGCGGCAGTAGGAGCGGGCCCAGGAGCGACAACCGACCCATCGGCAACGGGAGCTAAATGAGCCGTGCGTTCAAGCAGGGTTTGCAACGCCACAGCGAACCGACCCAACAGGTGATCCTACTGATACAGTCTGGCAACCAGCGTAGGTAGCGAGGATGGCCCTGTACCGTCAGAATTCATGGCTTGGTCCTAATGTCATGGAACCATGAACCAGACGTACAACAAGAGATAAGTGGAAATAAGAAGGCTTTATTGAAAATCAAGCGGTAAGGCAAAAGTCCAAACGGATGGCTAAACCGAAGCAGGGTCTTGCGAAGCCAGAGGTCAGGAACCAGAAGGGTAGTCAGACGAAGTCTGGATCAGGAACTAGCAGGGTAGTCAGACGAAGCCTGGATCAGGAACCAGCAGGGTAGTCAGACGAAGCCAGGATCAGGAACCAGAAGCAGCAGCAGTCTTAGAAGCATGTGAACACAGGAGGACCAAGCAAGGAACTGAAGCCACAGACCTCCTATATATATGAGCTAGGCATCCAGCTCCTCCCAGTGGGAAGGAGAAGCCGCAGGGTGGGAGGCTACAAGAAACCCAGAAACCAAGATGGCCGCCAGCACATGTCAAACGAAGGAGAACAGCAAGAAGGTAAGACCATGACAGTCGCTTCTGTCTATCAGAGATTTTTCTTGGTCTGCCACTTCGAGCCTTAACTTGAGCTGAGCCTGTGGTCTTCCATTTCCTCAATATGTTCCTAACTGTGGAAACAGACAGCGGAAATCTCTGAGAAAGCTTTCTGTATCCTTCTCCTAAACCATGATGGTGAACAATCTTTGTATTCAGGTCATTTGAGAGTTGTTTTGAGACCCCCATGTTGCTACTCTTCAGAGAAAATTAAAAGAGGAGGGAAACTTACAATTGACCCCCTTAAACAATCTTTCTCATAATTGGATTCACCTGTGTATGTAGGTCAGGGGTCACTGAGCTTACCAAGCCAATTTAAATTCCAATAATTAGTTCTAAAGGTTTTGGAATCAATAAAATGACAACAGTGCCCAAATGTATGCACCTGCCTAATTTTGTTTAAACAATTATAGCACACTTTCTGTAAATCCAATAAACTTCATTTCACTTCTCAAATATCACTGTGTGTGTCTCCTATATGATATATTTAACTGACATTTTTTATCATAACAACCAATGATTTATACAGGAAAATCATGACGATTAACAAGATTGCCGAAACTTTCGCATCCCACTGTAGATGGGATAGGTTCAGCTCTGCCCACCGCAGAATTACCCCATTTCTGAAAGAAGGGGTAAGGATCTTGTGCCTCCCTGCTTGTTTATGTAAAGCACGGCAGTCATGTTGTCTGACTGGACTTTCACAGCTTTGCCCCGAATCAGAGGGGCGAAGTGAAGGAGGGCTAGCCGGATAGCACGCATCTCGCGTAGATGTGAGGAAAGATGCCGCTCCCTAGGAAACCAAGATCCCCGAACTGGGGATCCGTCTAAATGGGCGCCCCAGCCTACAAGGGACACGTCCGTAGTCAATATGAGCCAAACTGGTTGGGTCATAGACTTCCCTGCTGGTAGATAGAACCACCATCTGAGGGAATTCCGGGTTTGGTTGGCTAGGGAGCACAGGGAATCTAGCCCCGCCGGGCTGCCGTTCCATTTGTTTCAGACCTCCGACTGAAGAGGTCGGAGGTGCCATAAATCCCAAGGGACTGCATCCGCAGCCGCTGACATGAGCCCCAACATCTTCATGAGAGTCCGTATGGAGACTCGTCGTGGTACGTAAAGGAACCTTGCCAGGTCCTGAATCCGCCCTCCTCTTTCTGGCGTCAACTGGAGGGACATCTCCAGAGAGTCGACTACGAATCCTAGATAATGGACAGAAGTTGAAGGGCTCACGTTCGACTTCTGCCAGTTGATGATCCAGCCTAAGCGGAGCAGAAAGGAAATTGCGACACGAAGATGATGGGAAAGTAAAGGGACCGAAGAGGCTAGAAGGAGCCAATCGTCCAGGTAAGGAACAATGGTCAGTCCCTGGAGTCTCAGAGCTGCTACCACCGATACTACCACCTTGGTTCAGATAAGGGGGGCAGATGAGATTCCGAAGGGGAGGGCGGCAAATTGATAGTGCCTGCGCACTCCTGAAATCTGGACCGCAATCCTGAGAAATTTCCGGGAGGAAGGATGGATCGGGATGTGGAGGTAAGCATCCTTGAGGTCCAGAGTAGCCATCACGTCCCCAGGACTGAGGAGGTGGCTGACTGACCTTATGGTCTCCATGCGGAACCTGGTTCTCCTTACGAAACGATTGAGGAATCTCAAATCTATGATCATCCGGAGATCTCCTGTCTTTTTGGGTACCAGGAATACTGGAGAATAAATCCCTAGACCCCTCTCCCCTGCCGGTACCTCCTCCAGGGCTCCCTTGGAAATTTAGTCCTGGATATAGGACTCTAGGATCTTTTGTCTGGCCGGCAAAAAACTGCACGTGGCAATGAATCTTTCTGGGGGGAGAGAAACGAGGTCTATGGAATAGCCCGTAGCTACTATGCTTTGGACCCAGGGATCTGAGATTTCCTGGGCCCAAACATGCTTGAAAAAAGCAAGACGACCCCCTACAGGGAGGTGAGGGAGGGGTACAGGAAAATCCAGAGGCGTAACGACAGGGGTAGCAGGGATTATCCAAGAGCCTCTGAGAGGCCCATAGTCAGGAGGGTTTTGCCTCCCTGGTGGGTTTACGGGAGCGTCTAAAGAATTTTCTAGACTGCCCCCCCGTCTGGCCTGCTGTCCGGGTCGACCCCTGTGAGCTTGTCCACCCCTGCCCCGAAAGGGCTGTTGGGGGAGACTTTTTCCCTTTTTATCCGAGAGACCCTCCATGATGGAGTCTAATTCTGAACCGAAAAAACGGTTTGGTTCGAAAGGAAGCCCACAGAAGTTATATTTGGAAGCGTTGTCGGCATTCCAGGGCTTTAGCCACAGAGGTCTCCTAGCAGCTGACACTAGAGCCATTGTTTTGGCTGCCAATTTCAGCTGTAGCTGGGACGTGTCGCACAGGAAATCCATGGCTAGATTGACGGATTCGAAAGCGGCTAGGATGTCGTCTCGGGAGACATCAGTTTGGATTTGGTTCAGCCTAGATCTCAGGAAAGAAGAGACCTCTGTGGCTGCAATGGAGGTTGAGGCCGAAGCTGCGGCCGCCGAATAACCCCTTCTTAGGGTGCATTCTGCCCTCCTATCTAGAGGGTCCTGCAGACTAGACCCATCGTCTGCAGGAACCAGAGTGCGCCTGGACAGTTTGGCTATCGCCATGTCCACCTCATGATTCCACTAAGGGTTTAGCCATCGGAAACATTAACTTAAATTTCCGAGTGAGGACTGGACCTTTTTCTGGCTTTTTCCATTCTGTGCGCATCGCAGAAAGAAGGGTCTCATCTGCCTTAAAGACCCGCTGAGTCCGGCAGGCGTGATCGGAAGACTCCCCTATGTCAACATCATGGTCCCCCGACCTGATGGACTTTAGTAGCTTCTGTGTCTTTTCGGGTGGAAAGAAACATGAAGTTGATTCCTTCTCATCCGCGGAAGCTGACGCCACAGAAAGGGGCATAGGTCTGTCAGTAGGGGAGGGAACCGGTAACCTCTCATTTAGAAGGTGTACGACACCCTTGATGGAGTCGTCCACGTACGTCTTAGCCGACTGGTACATATCCTGCATAGACGGTTCTGTAGCTGTGCCAGAACGGCAGCTGTCGCACCTGGAATAGGGGCAACTATCGTCAAGAGGCGTGTTGCAATCATAACAGGCCAGGTGTTTCCTCTTGGCCGCAGACTTCCGTTGCTGGTCTGACTCTCTAGGAGAAGCCATAGCTGACACGAAAGAAGAAAATTAAAACATCCCTAAAAAACTAAGGGAGTAAAAGACATTAATTAGTGGCACGAACCAGAGGAGAAAAAGTCAAGCACTTTGAAAGATAGAGGCTGAATGGAATTCGGATGATAGCAAAAACTCTCACTGAAACACAGGAGACTCTGGAGCTAGCTTGTTAAAGCAGCGCAGCCAGAGACAGACTGAAGCTATCAGGGAGCTTAAGAAGGGAACAGCTCCACTCAGGGGAGGGGCCGAGCCACTAGCACTCCCCCAGGAGTCATCGTAACAGCTATATGTAGTTAAACATTACTGTGGTAAAGAAATACATCTTAATTGCCTTTACACCCCCACCCCTCCTGTGAAAACAAACCCCCGGCTGGCAAGAACTAGTTTGCTTTAAGCAGAAGGGAAAAACGACATCAGCCGAAAGACCGGAAGTGACGCTGCAGCCGGCAGCGCGTCACTTCCGGTCATGGCGGCGCCCATGCCACGCCGGAGTCTGAGCGAGCTGAGGCATCCAGGAGGGGAAAACTCAGTAAGTAAAGAGAACACATCGCCCTCAAAAATCGCTAAACATAGCAGCTGAATGGGGGAATGAAAAGAATAAGCGCAGGGAAAAAAGCGCTAGCTGTAAGGACAAAAAAAGGAGACCAAGGAAACATTTGAGTAATGGTCTCCAACTCCCAGAGAGGGAGAGCTTCGCCAGTCCACCTGTCCAAAGGACAGAAAAAAACACGCTGGGCTGGGGGGCGAACCCCTCCCTTAAAGGGAGCTGGAGTTCTTCTATTGGTTATTCTTTAGGCTCATTAAAAATTCAGCCGGTCCTACTAGTCCACGGGGGGCAGTTAACCCCATCTGTGCTGCTGGTAGGACGTAAGGGAATCTACAGTTTTCATAGTCATGAAAATAAAGAAAACTCTTTGAATGAGAAGGTGTGTCCAAACTTTTGGTCTGTACTGTATGTAGAAGGCAATCTGGAATTCATTAATGTGTGAGTTTTGCCGTGTGTTGAAGGCAGCCAATATCTTCTACCTCTCTTGTCAGTCAAGGAAGTTAAGAAAAAAAAAATCACACATTCCTTACAATTTTAGCAGAATGGGAGTAAGGAGATGTTGAATTCCAGTATGCTCCTGTCCTCCTGGTGGTTTTTACTTTCTCACTCGGTCTTACTTTCTTCTTGGAATTATTTTACCAAATGTGCTAGAGCTGATGTTTCAATTGTAATTAAAGTTAAAAGCTGTTTTTTTTAACCTTGATCTTTGTCTTACGTCAACATTTTCCAGAACTCCAGATTTGTATCGTTCTTTGCCCTCTATAAATTGGACATTTAATCACTGTGAGGAAATAATAGTCACATCATCACACAGTAATTGAATAAAACTTCATAATATCTAGTGAAGGTCAACTGGCTTTGTCCTTAATCTCTTTACAGATTAAATGCATGTTTTTTTTTGTTGTGCCTGTAAGTTTACAGAACAGACTAAAGACGTTCCAGTTTTAGAAAATATCAATTATCCTGCAAAACATTATTGGTTAATTTGGGAATATTGGTATTTTGTGTATTTTGCGAATACTTTAGTAATCATAATGATAACTGAGAATGAAAAGATTCCCCTGTACAAAAGTTTACGCTACATATGATAATATTGCCTCTACTTGACAGATATAGGTTGAGATGCCAATTGATATACAGCCACAAATGGGCCTTGTATGACTGTAATTAGTGTCTGGTAGAAATAATTAGTATATTTCCTACCTCTGGAGAAATGCTCTTGAATATCTTCTAGAGTAAGGCTACATTCACATTAGCGTTTGGGGCTCCGCTTGTGAGTTCCGTTTGAAGGCTCTCACAAGCAGCCCCGAAATGATCCGTCCAGCCCTAATGCATTGTGAGTGGATGTGGATCCGCTCAGAATGCATCAGTCTGGCACCGTCTGTCCTCCGCTCCGCTCAGTAGGCGGACACCCGAACGCTGCTTACAGCATTCGGGTGTCCGCCTGGCCGTGTGGAGGCAAACGGATCCGTCCAGAGTTACAATGGAAGTCAATGGGGGTGGATCCGTTGAAAGGTGACACAATATGGATTGGATGCATTTTTCAAACGGATCCGCCCCCCATTGACTTTCAATGTAAAGTCTGGACGGATCCGTCTGAATACAAATTGTACTTAGACTTTTTTTTGTAAAATATAATGCCGACGGTTCCGTCTGAACGGATACCATCGTTTGCATTATAGGAGCGGATCCGTCTGTACAAATACCAGACGGATCCGCTCCGAACGCAAGTGTGAAAGTAGCTAGAGTTGAGCGAACACCTGGATGTTCGGGTTCGAGAAGTTCGGCCGAAATTCCCGGAAATGTTCGGGTTCGGGATCCGAACCCGATCCGAACTTCGTCCCGATCCCGAACCCCATTGAAGTCAATGGGGACCCGAACTTTTCGGTACTAAAAAGGCTGTAAAACAGGCAGCAACATGTAGTTAAATCCCCTGCAAACAAATGTGGATAGGGAAATGAATTAAAATAACAATTAAATAAATAAAAATTAACCAAAATCAATTGGAGAGAGGTCCCATAGCAGAGAATCTGGCTTCACGTCACCCACCACTGGAACAGTTAATTCTCAGATATTTAGGCCCCGGCACCCAGGCAGAGGACAGAGGTCCCGTAACAGAGAATCTGTCTTCATGTCAGCAGAGAATCAGTCTGCATGTCATAGCAGAGAATCAGGCTTCACGTCAGCCACCACTGCAACAGTCCATTGTCATAAATTTAGGCCCAGCACCCAGGCAGAGGAGAGAGGTCCCGAAACAGACAATCTGGCTTCATGTCAGCAGAGAATCAGTCTTCATGTCATAGCAGAGAATCAGGCTTCACGTCACCCACCACTGTAACAGTTCATTTTCATAAATTTAGGCCCAGCACCCAGGCAGAGGAGAGAGGTCCCGTAACAGACAATCTGGCTTCATGTCAGCAGAGAATCAGTCTTCATATCATAGCAGAGAATCAGGCTTCACATCAGCCACCAATGCAACAGTCCATTGTCAGATATTTAGGCCCAGCACCCAGGCAGAGGAGAGAGTTCCCGTAACAGACAATCTGGCTTCATGTCAGCAGAGAATCAGTCTGCATGTCATAGCAGAGAATCAGGCTTCACGTCACCCACCACTGTAAGAGTCCATTTTCATAAATTTAGGCCCAGCACCCAGGCAGAGGAGAGAGGTCCCGTAACAGACAATCTGGCTTCATGTCAGCAGAGAATCAGTCTGCATGTCATAGCTGTCATGGTCTTACCTTCTTGCTGTTCTCCTTCGTTTGACATGTGCTGGCGGCCATCTTGGTTTCTGGGTTTCTTGTAGCCTCCCACCCTGCGGCTTCTCCTTCCCACTGGGAGGAGCTGGATGCCTAGCTCATATATATAGGAGGTCTGTGGCTTCAGTTCCTTGCTTGGTCCTCCTGTGTTCACATGCTTCTAAGACTGCTGCTGCTTCTGGTTCCTGATCCTGGCTTCGTCTGACTACCCTGCTGGTTCCTGATCCTGGCTTCGTCTGACTACCCTGCTGGTTCCTGATCCAGGCTTCGTCTGACTACCCTTCTGGTTCCTGACCTCTGGCTTCGCAAGACCCTGCTTCGGTTTAGCCATCCGTTTGGACTTTTTCCTTACAGCGTGATTTACAATAAAGCCTTCTTATTTCCACTTATCTCTTGTTGTACGTCTGGTTCATGGCTCCATGACATTAGGACCAAGCCATGAATTCTGACGGTACAGGGCCATCCTCGCTACCTACGCTGGTTGCCAGACTTGATCAGCAGGATCACCTGTTGGGTCGGTTCGCTGTGGCGTTGCAAACCCTGCTTGAACGCACGGCTCATTTAGCTCCCGTTGCCGATGGGTCGGTTGTCGCTCCTGGGCCCGCTCCTACTGCCGCTCCGGTTGTTGCGCCAGAGTCTACCCCGACACCTGTTGCTGCGCCTGCGGTGTTTCGGGGTATGACCGGTTCTGCCCCCCTTCCACAGTGCTTTGGGGGAGAGCCAACTCAGTGCCGAGGTTTCCTTAACCAGGTGGGCATTTATTTCGAGTTGCTGCCACATGCCTTTCCTACTGAGAGATCAAAGGTGGGCTTCTTTATCTCGCTGCTCTCGAACAAGGCCTTGGCCTGGGCCAGCCCTTTATGGGAGAAAAACAATCCGGTGGTTGCCGAGTTTTCCGGTTTTGTTGCTTCTCTTCGGAAGGTATTCGATGTGCCGGCTCGTGCTGCCTCTGCTGCGAAGCTCCTTATGTCCATCAGACAGGGTTCACGATCCGTAGCTGAATACGCCATTGAGTTTCGTACCCTGGCAGCAGAGGTGGGCTGGAATAATGAGGCTCTGGTCGGTGCTTTCTCTCATGGTCTCTCGGATGCCTTGAAGGATGAGGTTGCAGCTAAGGACCTACCAGTGGAGCTCGAGTCTCTTATTTCTTTCCTGATTTTGATTGACACCAGACTCAGGGAGAGACCTTCCTTTAAGGAGAGCCTGCGGAGGTCTTCTAACAGATTGGCGCCTACGTTTGCTGTCCCACCCGTGCCTCCCTCTCCTCCCACGCCTCCTGGGGATGACTTGTCTGGGGGTGAACCCATGCAGCTGGGGTTTGCTCGCCTGTCCGAGGGGGAGAGGGTACTCCGGAGACGCGAGGGCCGATGCATGTACTGTGGTCTCGGTGGGCATTTTCGGTTGGCATGCCCGAACCGTCCGGGAAACGCTCGCACCTGAGTTCCTGTCGGGGGCAGATCTTGGGTGGAGTCTCCTCGTCCCCGGTTTCCCGTGTTGACAAACCACTGATTACTGTTGTCCTCTCCTGGGTCGGGGGCTCGGTGACGACCCAGGCGTTGGTGGACTCTGGTGCTGGTGGTTTGTTCATTGATAGTGTGTTCGCTGTCGCCAATTCCATTCCTCTGCAGCCTCGAGGTTCCCCACTGGCTCTTGAGGCGATAGACGGCAGACCCCTTCTGCCGCCACACGTGACTCATGAGACCCTTCCAGTGGGGATGGCCATTGGTGCCGTTCACAGAGAGTCGGTCTGTCTCCAGGTTATTTCGTCTCCACACTACTCGGTGGTCTTGGGGTACCCCTGGCTCCAGAAGCATAATCCGACTTTCGATTGGAGATCGGCCGAGATCCTCTCGTGGTCACCGCAGTGTGGGGCTAGTTGCATCCATGGGCCTGTCAAGTTGCTGTGTACTTCCTCGGACTCTCTGTTGCCTCCTGAATACGAGGAGTACCGGGATGTATTCGATAAGGTGCGTGCGGTTGCCCTACCTCCCCACCGCCCATACGATTGTGCCATAGAGTTACAATCTGGTGCCGTTCCTCCTCGTGGCAAGGTCTATCCACTGTCGGTAGCGGAGAATGAGGCCATGGAGGAGTACGTGAGGGAGGCGCTTTCACGCGGACACATTCGCAAATCCTCGTCCCCGGCAGGGGCTGGATTTTTCTTTGTGAAAAAGAAGGGCGGTGAGTTGAGGCCTTGCATCGATTACAGGGGTCTCAATCGCATCACGATCAAGAACGCTTACCCGATACCCTTGATTTCCGAGCTGTTCGATCGCCTCAAAGGGGCCACGGTCTTTACCAAACTCGACCTGAGGGCGGCATATAACCTGGTAAGGATCAAGGCGGGCGATGAGTGGAAGACCGCGTTTAACACCAGGACCGGTCATTATGAATCCTTGGTTATGCCCTTTGGGTTGTGCAATGCGCCCGCAGTCTTCCAGGAATTCATCAACGATGTTTTCCGTGACCTGTTGCAGCAGTGTGTGGTGGTCTATTTGGATGACATCTTGATATATTCTGAATCAATGGAGGCCCACATTCTGGATGTCAGACGAGTGTTGCAACGGTTACGAGAGAACAAGCTGTTCGGTAAGCTTGAGAAATGCGAATTTCACCGATCCCAGGTAACCTTCTTAGGTTACATCATTTCCGCTGAGGGGTTCTCCATGGATCCTGAGAAGGTTTCGGCTGTCTTACAGTGGCCCCAGCCCAGTGGTCTTTGTGCCCTGTAGCGCTTTTTGGGCTTCGCCAATTATTATCGGAAGTTCATCAGGGACTTTTCCATGCTAGCCAAGCCTCTCACGGATCTGACCAGGAAGGGCAGTAATCCCCAGGTCTGGCCGCTCGAGGCCATCCGAGCTTTTGAGGCTCTAAAGTCCGCCTTTGTGTCGGCTCCGATTCTGTCGCATCCCAACCCTGGGTTGCCTTTTGTCCTCGAGGTGGACGCGTCTGAGACGGGAGTAGGCGCCCTTCTGTCTCAGCGTAGAACACCAGAGGGTCCTCTGCTTCCTTGTGGGTTTTACTCCCGGAAACTGTCTTCCGCGGAGTGCAACTATCAGATTGGTGACAGGGAGTTATTGGCCATCATGCAGGCCCTTAAAGAATGGAGGCACTTGCTCGAGGGCTCGGTGGTTCCGGTTCTCATCCTGACGGACCACAAGAATCTGACCTACCTCTCTGAGGCCATGAGATTGACACCACGTCAGGCCAGATGGGCTCTGTTCTTGTCACGTTTTAATTAAGTGGTCTCCTACCTACCCGGTTCCAAGAACATCAGAGCGGATGCCTTATCACGGCAGTACTCCGAGCTGTCCGGGGAGGAGTCGATTCCGACTTCGGTCATACCTCCGAATCAGATCCTGGCCGCCATTCGCACCAGCCTGACCTCTCCCCTGGGTGAGCAGATTTTGGCGGCTCAATCTGGTGCTCCCTCTGGGAGACCCAACGGCAGATGTTTTGTGCCTGAGGAGTTGCGCACTCGGTTGTTGCGAACCTACCATAACTCAAAGGCCGCGGGGCATCCTGGAAAGAATCAGCTGTCCTGGGCTGTTTCACGTCTGTTCTGGTGGCCTTCTCTACGTTCCGACATCGCCGCATATGTAGCGGCATGCTCCGTTTGTGCCCAGAGTAAGTCCCCTCGGCACCTTCCGTTGGGCCTTTTGCAACCCATAGCCACCGGGGAGCGCCCATGGTCACACCTGGGGATGGATTTCATTGTGGACCTCCCTGCATCCCGAGGCCATACGGTCATTCTCATGATTGTGGATCGGTTTTCCAAAATGTGCCACTGTGTTCCTCTCAAGAAGTTACCCTCTGCACAAGAGTTGGCCACGATTTTCGCCAGGGAGGTCTTCCGGTTGCACGGTTTGCCCAAGGAGATTGTGTCGGATCGGGGGAGTCAGTTTGTGTCCAGGTTCTGGCGCGCCTTTTGCTCCCAGTTGGGGATTCATCTCTCTTTCTCCTCGGCCTACCACCCTCAGTCCAATGGGGCCGCAGAACGATCCAATCAGGCCTTGGAGCAATTCCTTCGTTGCTATGTCTCCGATCACCAAGACAATTGGGTTGACCTCCTGCCTTGGGCTGAGTTTGCCAGGAACACGGCGGTGAACTCTTCCTCTGGGACGTCTCCCTTCATGGCCTATTATGGGTTCCAACCTGCCGTCTTACCGGAGGTATTCTCTCCCCAGGATATTCCGGCTGTGGAGGATCACCTTTCCGTCCTACGTGCTTCTTGGGTACAGATCCAGAGTTCCCTTGAGGTCTCTGCGCAGCGCCAGAGACTCCAGGCTGATCGCAGACGAGCGCCCGCTCCTTCCTACCAGGTCGGAGACCGTGTATGGTTGTCCACCCGCAACCTCAACCTTCGAATGCCCACTGCCAAGCTGGCGCCTTGCTTTGTTGGTCCCTTCCGAGTGCTTCGCAGGGTAAACCCGGTAGCCTATGCCCTTGCGCTTCCTCCTGGCATGCGGATCTCTAACGTGTTTCATGTCTCCCTGTTGAAGCCATTGGTGTGTAATCGTTTCACTTCCTCGGTACCTCGGCCCCGTCAGGTCAAAGTGGGCAATCGTGAGGTATATGAGGTGAGCAATATCCTGGACTCACGCCTGGTCCGCGGTCGGTTGCAGTTTTTGGTCCATTGGCGTGGTTATGGTCCAGAGGAGCGTTCCTGGGTTCCCTCCGCAGATGTCCATGCTCCTGCTTTGCTCCGAGCCTTCCACGCACGCTTCCCTCAGAAACCGTTCCTTACTCCGCGGAGGAGGGGCCCTTGAGGGGGTGGTACTGTCATGGTCTTACCTTCTTACTGTTCTCCTTCGTTTGACATGTGCTGGCGGCCATCTTGGTTTCTGGGTTTCTTGTAGCCTCCCACCCTGCGGCTTCTCCTTCCCACTGGGAGGAGCTGGATGCCTAGCTCATATATATAGGAGGTCTGTGGCTTCACTTCCTTGCTTGGTCCTCCTGTGTTCACATGCTTCTAAGACTGCTGCTGCTTCTGGTTCCTGATCCTGGCCTCGTCTGACTACCCCGTTGGTTCCTGATCCTGGCTTCGTCTGACTACCCTGCTGGTTCCTGATCCAGGCTTCGTCTGACTACCCTTCTGGTTCCTGACCTCTGTCTACGCAAGACCCTGCTTCGGTTTAGCCATCCGTTTGGACTTTTGCTTACAGCTTGATTTTCAATAAAGCCTTCTTATTTCCACTTATCTCTTGTTGTACGTCTGGTTCATGGTTCCATGACACCACATTCTGGATGTCAGACGAGTTTTGCAACGGTTACGAGAGAACAAGCAGTTCGGTAAGCTTGAGAAATGCAAATTTCACCGATCCCAGGTAACCTTCTTAGGTTACATCATTTCCGCTGAGGGGTTCTCCATGGATCCTGAGAAGGTTTCGGCTGTCTTACAGTGGCCCCAGCCCAGTGGTCTCCGTGCCCTGCAGCGCTTTTTGGGCTTCGCCAATTATTATCGGAAGTTCATCAGGGACTTTTCTATGCTAGCCAAGCCGCTAACGGATCTGACCAGGAAGGGCAGTAATTTCCAGGTCTGGCCGCTCGAGGCCATCCGAGCGTTTGAGGCTCTAAAGTCCGCCTTTGTGTCGGCTCCGATTCTGTCGCATCCCAACCCTGGGTTGCCCTTTGTCCTCGAGGTGGACGCGTCTGAGATGGGAGTAGGCGCCCTCCTGTCTCAGCGTAGAACACCAGAGGGTCCTCTGCTTCCTTGTGGGTTTTACTCCCGGAAACTGTCTTCCGCGGAGTGCAACTATCAGATTGGTGACAGGGAGTTATTGGCCATCGTGCAGGCCCTTAAAGAATGGAGGCACTTGCTCGAGGGTTCGGTGGTTCCGGTTCTCATCCTGACGGACCACAAGAATCTGACCTACCTTTCTGGGGCCAAGAGATTGACACCACGTCAGGCCAGATGGGCTCTGTTCTTGTCACGTTTTAATTACGTGGTCTCCTACCTACCCGGTTCCAAGAACATCAGAGCGGATGCCTTATCACGGCAGTACTCCGAGCTGTCCGGGGAGGAGTCGATTCCGACTTCGGTCATACCTCCGAATCAGATCCTGGCCGCCATTCGCACCAGCCTGACCTCTCCCCTGGGTGAGCAGATTTTGGCGGCTCAATCTGGTGCTCCCTCTGGGAGACCCAACGGCAGGTGTTTTGTGCCTGAGGAGTTGCGCACTCGGTTGTTGCGAACCTACCATAACTCCAAGGCCGCGGGGCATCCTGGAAAGAATCAGCTGTCCTGGGCTGTTTCACGTCTGTTCTGGTGGCCTTCTCTACGTTCCGACATCGCCGCATATGTAGCGGCATGCTCCGTTTGTGCCCAGAGTAAGTCCCCTCGGCACCTTCCGTTGGGCCTGTTGCAACCCATAGCCACCGGGGAGCGCCCATGGTCACACCTGGGGATGGATTTCATTGTGGACCTCCCTGCATCCCGAGGCCATACGGTCATTCTCATGATTGTGGATCGGTTTTCCAAAATGTGCCACTGTGTTCCTCTCAAGAAGTTACCCTCTGCACAAGAGTTGGCCACGATTTTCGCCAGGGAGGTCTTCCGGTTGCACGGTTTGCCCAAGGAGATTGTGTCGGATCGGGGGAGTCAGTTTGTGTCCAGGTTCTGGCGCGCCTTTTGCTCCCAGTTGGGGATTCATCTCTCTTTCTCCTCGGCCTACCACCCTCAGTCCAATGGGGCCGCAGAACGATCCAATCAGGCCTTGGAGCAATTCCTTTGTTGCTCTGTCTCCGATCACCAAGACAATTGGGTTGACCTCCTGCCTTGGGCTGAGTTTGCCAGGAACACGGCAGTGAACTCTTCCTCTGGGACGTCTCCCTTCATGGCCAATTATGGGTTCCAACCTGCCGTGTTACCGGAGGTATTCTCTCCCCAGGATATTCCGGCTGTGGAGGATCACCTTTCCGTCCTACGTGCTTCTTGGGTACAGATCCAGAGGTCCCTTGAGGTCTCTGCGCAGTGCCAGAGACTCCAGGCTGATCGCAGACGAGCGCCCGCTCCTTCCTACCAGGTCGGAGACCGTGTATGGTTGTCCACCCGCAACCTCAACCTTCGAGTGCCCACTCCCAAGCTGGCGCCTCGCTTTGTTGGTCCCTTCCGAGTGCTTCGCAGGGTAATCCCGGTAGCCTATGCCCTTGCGCTTCCTCCTGGCATGCGGATCTCCAACGTGTTTCATGTCTCCCTGTTGAAGCCATTGGTGTGTAATCGTTTCACTTCCTCGGTTCCTCGGCCCCGTCCGGTCCAAGTGGGCAATCGTGAGGAATATGAGGTGAGCAATATCCTGGACTCGCGCCTGGTCCGCGGTCGGTTGCAGTTTTTGGTCCATTGGCGTGGTTATGGTCTAGAGGAGCGTTCCTGGGTTCCCTCCGCAGATGTCCATGCTCCTGCTTTGCTCCGAGCCTTCCACGCACGCTTCCCTCAGAAACCGTTCCTTACTCCGCGGAGGAGGGGCCCTTGAGGGGGAGGTACTGTCATGGTCTCACCTTCTCACTGTTCTCCTTCGTTTGACATGTGCTGGCGGCCATCTTGGTTTCTGGGTTTCTTGTAGCCTCCCACCCTGCGGCTTCTCCTTCCCACTGGGAGGAGCTGGATGCCTAGCTCATATATATAGGAGGTCTGTGGCTTCAGTTCCTTGCTTGGTCCTCCTGTGTTCACATGCTTCTAAGACTGCTGCTGCTTCTGGTTCCTGATCCTGGCCTCGTCTGACTACCCCGTTGGTTCCTGATCCTGGCTTCGTCTGACTACCCCGTTGGTTCCTGATCCTGGCTTCGTCTGACTACCCTTCTGGTTCCTGACCTCTGTCTACGCAAGACCCTGCTTCGGTTTAGCCATCCGTTTGGACTTTTGCTTACGGCTTGATTTTCAATAAAGCCTTCTTATTTTCCACTTATCTCTTGTTGTACGTCTGGTTCGTGGTTCCTTGACACTGATCGAAAGAAAATGACAGAATTTGTGCTCTTAGTTTACCCTACAGCTCTCACATAAAACATATAGTTCCACAATCTCCTGGTTGTAGCATCATGAAAAAATTCCCCTATGGATATACAAGTCCAATTTGATTAAACAATGGAAAAGTTGTTACATTATTTGTGATAGAGTTAAAACTCTGGTCTGTTTGACACATCCCTGATAAATGTAACTTGGTCATTTTTAGGTCATGATTTAAACTAAAAAAGCACAGAATTAATCAAAGCATATCCCTACATAATTTAATGGATGTGAGAGGGTATATTTTTCTGGTTGACTGCTAAGGAGACTTTTAAGAGGAGGGGCAGGACCTGGTGATCAGTAAAATGGGTTGGTTTTGTTTTCTTTTTCCTAAGCAAAGGGAAGCTATCAATCAAATAAAAAAATATACTTACTATCCTGTGTACCCTCTGTTCCAGCACCACTGCTCATCTCTAGAGCCATGACATAATCTTCATTTAGAAATAAATTAAAAAAACCCTTATAACAGATATAGAGATGAGCAAATTTCTAAAAAATTTGATTCGGCCGGTTTCCCTAAATTTCCAAAAAGATTTAATTCGATCCAAATTTATTTGCTGCGAATCATGTTAAAAAACAGCTATTTACTGGCTTTAAGTGTGAGTTGTAGAACACTGTGCCTTGCAGTAACATGCATAAGGAGTCTGCTGTGGTAGTGAAACAATACTGTGAGTCAGTATGACATGCATTTCTCAGGCGTTTCTCCTAGAATCACTGCACACTTCACTTATTTGGGCAGTTATGGGGCCAAAACTGACCAAATAACTCAAGTGTGAACTCAGCCTTACAGGTCGATGTTAGAACCCGCCTTCAGCATTTGGTCAGTAATCCATCAGTATTGCTAAAGCTAAAAAAAAAACAGGAGTGGATCAAAAACAGAGATGACACATGAATGGAATATTTGAATGTCTTCTGTGTTTTGTACCCACTCCTGCTTTTGGCTACGAAATCATAAGCAAATTCTGATGGGACCATACAGGCCTTACAGCTGCTGCACACACAGGATCCGTTGTGCGTCTCATTTTTCCTTCCTTCTGATAGATCAGAAGAACGATCAAATAAATGCTGATGTCAACCAGGCAAAATAGTGGACCAGTCATGGAGTGGGAAGGGTGTGAGAACAGCTAGAGAAGTTCACAGAGTGGCCAAATGACAAAGTGTTGAGGTAGCAGCAGCATGAGGAGACAACAGAGTGGCCCAGTGACATAGTGGGGAGTTAGCAGCAGCAGTAGCATGGGGAGACCACAGAGTGGCCCATTTACATAGTGTTGAGGTGGCAGCAGCAACAGGAAGCCACAGAGTGGCCCAGTGACATAGTGTTAAGTTAGCAACAGCATAAGAAGGCCACAGACTGGCAAAGTAAAATGGTGTGGAGGTGGCAGCAGCAACAGCATGAGAAGGCCTCAGAGTGTCCCAGTGACATAGTGTTGATTTAGTATCAGCATGAGGAGGCCACAGAGTGGCAAGGTAACATAGTGTGGAGGTGGCACCAGCAGTTTGAGGAGACCAAAGACTGGCAAGGTGACATAGTATGGAGGTGGCAGCAACAGCATGAGGAGGCCACAGAGTGGCCCAGAGACAGAGCTGTGAATTGGAAGCAGCATGAGGAGACCACAGAGTGCCAAGGTGACATAAAATAGAGGTGGAAGCAGCAGCAGCAGCATGAGGAGGCCACAGAGTGACCTGGTGTAATAGTGTTGATTTAGAAGCAGCATCAGGAGACCACAGAGTGGCAAGGTAACATAGTGTGGAGGTGGAAGCAGCAGCATAAGGAGGCCACAGAGTGGCACAATAAAGAGTGTGGAGGTGGCAGCTGCTTGAGGAGACCAGAGAGTTGCCAAGAGACAGAGTTATTTGGCAGCAGCATAAGGAGACCAGAGAGTGGCAAGGTGACATAGTGTGGAGGTGGTAGCAGCAGTCTTTGGAGTGCATATGCATGTCACCAGTCTTGCGTTCCACCAGTGCGCTCCACTGGTCCTCACACCGGAGTATTTATGATTAATTTCTCTGTGCGATCTATAAGTTTAACAGAGTGGAGGTGTCGATTATAAACTGGGGGGCATTGTTGTACCTAATTTGTCCCTACTATTAGTTGTATTCAATAATTTACAAAACCATGTGCTTATTACATTACTAGAAGTGGGGTGAAGTGAGATCAGACGCATATAATACCCTGAGCCTTTAAATAGGCACCATTCCTAATGGAGGTGCGCTCTTTTTATCCTGGTGCCTACATAGATTGTGTATCTACCAACAGATCTTTTGATTTAAAGGCTGGCAGCATCTGTTCATCTCAGACTTGCTGCAAATTTTTTTCCCCTGATGAACCACGTTGATACCACCACCTGGTTAAATGCGTTGGGAAGAGAAGATATTAGCAGGGACATCCAGGGCTTGTCAGGGTTTAGCCACTGATAAGTGGGGACGCCCCTTTCGGGGAGGGTGCGCCGCTTACAGGTAGATGGTATCAACTAACCATGAGTTATAGTCACAACTGTGGTCTTCTGCAATATAACGCTATATATCATATGCAGTTGATTATTATCCTATTGCCCGCGCTAAGTTCTTAGTAATTGTGCGTACACAATCAATTGTGTGGGCACAGTTTATATATATTTTTTTGTTGGTTATGTATTGTGCACACATATATGTGTCAATTTTGGGGTTTCATATAGTTCGTTTTTAAATGTATTCAGTAAAAGTTAAATTTTAGGGGCTTTTTTCAGTGATATTTTGTTTATGTTCCCTATTGGAAGTTTATTCCTATATTCTGTGAGTCATAGTGTGGAGGTGGGTGCAGCAGCAAGAGGAGGCCACAGAGTGACCCAGAGACATAGTGTTGATTTATAAGCAGAATGAGGAGACCACAGAGTGACAAGGTGACATAGTGTGAAGGTGGCAGCAGCATGAAGAGGCCACAGAGTGAACCAGTGACATAGTGTTGATTTAGCAGCAGCATGAGGAGACCACAGAGTGGCAAGGTGACATAGTATGGAGGTGGCAGCAGCAGCATGAGGAGGCCACAGAGTGGCTCAATGACCAGAGTGTGGAGGTGACAGCTGCATGAGGAGACCACAGAATGGCTCAGAGACAGAATTGTTAGTTGGCAGCAGCATGATGAGACCACAGAGTGGAAAGGTGATATAGTGCGGAGGTGGCAGCAGCAGCAGCAAGAGGAGGCCACAGAGTGACCCAGTGACATAGTGTTGATTTATCAGCAGCATAAGGAGACAACAGAGTGGCAACGTGACATAGTGTGCAGGTGGCAGCAGCAGCAGCATGAGGAGGCCACAGAGTAACTTAGTGATATATTGTTGCGTTACCAGAGGCATGAGGAGGCCACAGAGTGGCAAGGTGACATAGTGTAGAAGTAGCAGCAGCATGAGGAGACCACAGAGTGGCAAGGTTACATAGTGTGGAAGTAGCAGAAGCATGAGGAGACCACAGAGTGGCAAGGTGACATAGTATGGAGGTGGCAGCAGCAGCATGAGGAGGCCACAGAGTGGCTCAATGACCAGAGTGTGGAGGTGACAGCTGCACGAGGAGACCACAGAGTGGCCCAGAGACAGAGTTGTGAGATGGCAGCAGCATGAGGAGACCACCAAGTGGCAAGGTGACATAGTGTGGAGACAGCAGCAGCATGAGGAGGCCAGAGAGTGACCCAGTGACATAGTGTTAATTTAGCAGAGGCATGAGGAGGCCACAGAATGGCCATGTGACATAGTGTGGAAGTGGCGGCAGCATGAGGAGACCACAGAGTGGCAAGGTGACATAGTCTGGAGGTGGCAGCAGCATGAGGAGGCCACAGAATGGCACAATGACAAAGTGAGGAGGTGGCAGCAGCAGCATGAGGAGGCCACAGTGTGGCAAGGGGACATAGTGTGGAGGTGGCAGCAGCATGAGAAGGCCACAGAGTGGCACAATAACAGAGTGTGGAGGTGGCAGCAGCAGCATGAGGAGACCTGAGTGGTGAGGTGGCAACAGCACCAGGAGACCACAGATTGACCCAGTGAAAGTGGGGAGTGGGGAGGTGGGTGGCAATAACAGTGCCCACTGATGATGTTGGGTGTAAGAAAGAGCACTTGGCATCAGATTTGTGGCATCAGGCGGGTGGCAGCATCAGAATAGTAGCTGAGGCAGGTAGCCAGTAGAAACCGATCTCTTTTGTCAAGGTTTGGGTGAGGCAGCATGGATGATCTAATCTGATGCATCAGGCATTGGTGGGTGGAAATCCTGGCTGATCCACACCTGATTCATCTTGACAAAGGTCAGTCTCTCCACATTTTGGGTGGACAGGTGAGTTCTCCTTGGGGTAACTATGGCCCCCGCCACACTAAACACCCACTCTAATGCCACACTACTGGCTGGGCAGGAAAGCTTTTCCAGTTGCAGCCACAAATCCAGTTTGGCTGCCCAGTAGTTGAGCGGATGGTTAATGTGGGGTGTAAGGATGCTGTCCAAGTATGCCACCACCTGCTAGTTCAGGTTCTGCTCCAGGTCTAGCTGCTGCTGCTGGTGAGTAGTTTCTTCACTAGGTGGGCTAAGAAAGCTGCTCATCATTGACTCTATTCTCAAGCTGCTGCTGAAGGAGCTGGTACTGCTCCTACCCCCACCCCTCCTCAGAAGCCATGGCCGAGGAACGAGAATGCAGAGGGCCCCTCGGTCAGACCTGCGAGAGGATGGACGATGGCACAGATAGGTAGCAGCCAAATGACTACATAGGATGTCTCTATAGTAGTTCAGTTTGTCCTCCCTCTCAGCGGGTGTAAAAAAGGCCCCCATTTTGGACCAGTAGCGAGGGTCCAACATGGTGGAAATCCAGAAGTCATCCCTCTGCTAAATGGTGACAATTCGGCTGTCATTACCCAAGCAAGTGAGCATGCAGCGGGCCATTTGCGCAAGTGCCTCGGAGGGGCTCCCTTCCTCAATCTCAACTGCATACTGCCGCGGTGTGTCTGGGTCATCTGCCTCATCTTCCTCATCTCCCTCTTGCTCCTCCGGATGATCCTGCTCCTCATCTCCTGTCACCTGTGTAGAAAAAACACCCATTTCTCATTACACATTTCTTGTGCTCCAATGTCCTCCTCCTCCTCCAGTTCAACCCCACAGGGCTCATGTGGCCATGAGATGTAGGCACCACGTCTCCAGTCCCCTGGCCAGCAAGATTTACCAGCATCTGTTCCAGGATATGAAGCAGTGGAATGACGTTCTTCATCCCATAGTCTTGGTGACTGACAAATAATGTGGCATCCTCAAAGGGCCTGAGCATATGGCAGGTGTCACACATGAGCTGCCACTGGCTGACATCAAAGTTACAGAGGGGAGTTCTACTGTCCGCTTGAATCATCAAGATATTGTTTATGGCCTTTCTCTGTTCGCATAGTCGGATTAACATATGGAGGGTGGAATTTCAACAGGTGGAAACGTTGCATATCAGCCTATGTTGGGTGACCCTTTTCTGCCGCTGCAGCTCAAGAAGGGTGTGCTTGGTGGTTTAAGAGTGGCTGAAGTGCATGCAAAGTTTCCTGGCCATTTTCAGGATGTCTTGCAGATGGGTGGAAGACTTCAGGAACCGCTTGACAACCAGATTGAACACATGCGCCATTGATGCTGTGCCATATGTTTTTCCCGTTGTCGATCACCATGGTTCCAATTTTGAGTTGACGCAAAGAAAGCCAGGATTCGATTTCTTGATGAAGGACATGGAGCAGTTCCTCCCCTGTGTGACTCCATTCGCCCAGGCAAATGAGAACAGTGTGACACCACCGTGTCCTGCACATGTGGTATGCTGGAGGAGCAGTGTGAATTGTCCCTGCAGTAGAGGGTCAGGAGGCAGAGGCAGAGATTGTCGCAAGACCAACAGCGTGAGAACGTGGAGGCGGAAGTGGCATCACCTGGCCAAGTTGCTGGTTTGGCTGGACAGTAAACACATTTACCCAGTGGGCCATAAAAGACATATATTGTCCTTGACTGTAGTTATAGCTTCACACGTCGGCGCTGCCGTGCACCTTGGCAGACACCGACAGACTCAAGGACTGGCCCACCTTCTGTTCTACATATTTGTTCAGGGCTGGTACTGCCTTTTTTTCAAATAAATTATGGCTTGGGTCTCTCAACCTCAGCTTGGCACAAGCAATCAGTTCTCTGAAAGGTGCAGAGTCCACCACTTGGAAAGGGAGGGACTGCAGCACCAGCAACTTGGCCAGGAGCACGTTCAGCTTCTGCGCCATTAGATAAGTGCAAGCATACTGTTGTCTCTTTGAAATTGGTTCGGCGATCGATTGCTGACGGAATGACTGACGAGGAGTAGGAAGGCTGAGGAGCAGGAGCATCAGGACTGGTAGATGATGGAAAGGACAGACAGCTCCTTTTGGCTGAGGTGGTGAAGCCTTGACTGCCTGAAATCGGGTGCGTTCCACTGAGTGATGCAGAGGTTCCTGCGGCAGGCTGGGCAACAACATTGTAGCCACGGTTCTCCCACGCCATTTTATGGTGACGCTGAATATGTTGACGCAGGGCCGTGGTGCCAACATTGGCACCCTTCCCATGCTTCAACATCTGCCCACAGATTAGGCAAATGGCCATGATCCCTAGAGATGGCCTTGCGGTCGTTTTGCGGTGAACTTTATGCGTTCGCGATTCGCCGAACATATGGCGATGTTCGCATGCTCTATATTCTTATGCATTGCGCCGAACTGTGACCTACAGTCAGGTCCATAAATATTGGGACATCAACACAATTCTAACATTTTTGGCTCTATACACCACCACAATGGATTTGAAATAAAACTAACAAGATGTGCTTCAACCAGGGCCGTCTTTGCCGCAGGGCAAAAGGGGCAGCTGCCCCGGGCCCAGTTGCTCCTGGGGGCCCATGGGAGCTCCGTTTCCCGACTCCCATTCACTAGTGACTAGGTTGAGGCATCGCTAGGTTAAAACATTCGGGGCCTGGGCCCCGGATGTTTTGTCCCAGGCCCCGAATGTCCTGCCTGCCTGCTAGATACAACTGTATTGCCGTACACAGAACGGCAATACAATTGAATCTTACACTGGGAAGAGGCGAAGGACCTGTGGTGACATCACAGGTCATGTGATCAGCAAAACAGGCTGTGATAGGATGACCTGGATGATGTCACCATCATGTGACCAGTGCAGGATTGGACCAGAGTGAAGAGGAGGAGCCTAATGCAGGACTGGAGAGGTAAGTGAAGGGAGAGGCAGAGCAATGCTGGGAGTTGTAGTTATTTAACTGCGATGTATGTTAGGGCTGAAGGGAGGGCTTTTATTGACATGGGACTGTATGTTAAATGTGGATGGTGGGGGGGAATAATGTTTATGTACATGGGTTTAGGCTACGTTCACACTTGCGTTTGGGGATCCGCTTGTGAGATCAGTTTCAGGTCTCTCACAAGCAGCCCCAAATGCATCAGTTTAACCCCAATGCATTCTGAATGGATGCGGATCCATTCAGAATGCATTCGTTCGGCTCCGTACAGCCCCCCGTTCCGTTTTGGAGACGGACCCCAAAAAATGCTGCAAGCAGCGTTTTTGTGTCCGCATGGCCTTGCAGAGCCAAACGGATCCCTCCTGACTTACAATGTAAGTAAATGGGGACGGATCCCTTTGCATTGACACAAAATGGTGCAATTGTAAACGGATCCGTCCCCCCATTGACTTTCAATGTAAGTTAGGACGGATCCGTATTGGGACTTAGAAATTCAAATCTAATACAAACGGATCGGTCCTGAACGGATGCATTTGTTTGTATTATCGGTGCTGATCCGTCCTGTACAAGTACAGGACAGATCCGCATGAACGCAAGTGTGAAAGTAGCCATAGGGGGTGATGTTTGCATTGGATTATGCGTTGGAGGCGGCTGGGGAGGAGATGATGTTATTTACATGGGACTGTATGGTGGAGGGAGGAGTATGATTGCAGGGGGCACTGCAGATCCACGGGACATTATAGGCATCTTATTACTACTGGGGGCTCTATAGGAGGGTCTTATAGATCCGCCTTATTTCTACTAAGCGCACTATGGGGGCCTTATTACTACTGAGGGGAACAATAGGGGGCCTTATTTCTACTAGGGACTCTGTGAGGGTATTATTAATATGGGAGGGCTCTTCTAATAATGGGGGGCATTGTTGAGGAGCATTATCACGGTTGGGGCAGTGTTACTAATGAGGGCATTCTAGAAGGGAATTACTATTGGTGGGAATATGAGGAGCACTATTACTATGGGGGGCAGTAATGTTTCTTCAGGATAGTATTTGGGGGTATTGGGGGGGGGGCGTAACTAAAGGCTCATGGTCTCCGGTGCAAGAGTTCATCTTGGGCCCCCCTTCCCTCAGTGCTTTGTGTGTCTTCTTATGCGGCACAAGTGTCTTTGGGCCCCTTCATGCTCCTGGGCCCGGTAGCGACTGCTACCTCTGCACCCCCTATAGCTACACCCCTGGGGGGTGGGGGGGGGTGGCACAGCAAGCAGCAGGATAACACTGTGGGGACTCCAGTTGGGGGATAATGATAGAATGTGAGGAAGCTAAGATGTCTGTGTGTCACACTCTGCAGAGACAAGGCGGCTGAGAGAAGTTGTCCAGACCGAGTGGAGAAGATCTACAGAGAAGATGATGACAGAGAGGAGACGTCACCTGGAGGCCCTGGATGTGACAGGTAAGTGCTGCTGTATAGAAAGTACAGCAAAGTGCGGGGGGGGGGGCGTTATCCAGGGGGCCCAAGTAAATTCTTGCCCAGGGTCCAATCAATATTAAAGACGGCCCTGGCTTCAACTGCAGACTATCAGCTTTAATCCAAATCAGGTGAACAGTGTAGGAATAACAACAGTTTGCATATGTGCCTATCACTTGTTAATAGGCCAAAAGTAATGGGACAATTGGCTTCTCAGCTGTTCCATGCCCAGGTGTGTGTTATTCCCTCATTATCCTGTTTACAATGAGCAGATAAAAGGTCCAGAGTTCATTTCAAGTGTGCCATTTGCATTTGGAATCTGTTGTTGTCAACTCTCAAGATGAGATTCAAAGAGCTGTCACTATCAGTGAAGCAAGCCATCATTAGGCTGAAAAAACGAAAGAAACCCATCAGAGAGATAGCAAAAACATTAGGCGTGGCCAAAACAACTATTTGGAACATTCTTAAAAAGAAGGAACGCATCGGTGAACTCAGCAGCACCAAAAGACCATGGAAAACAACTGTGGTGGATGACCGAAGAATTCTTTCCCTGGTGAAGAATAGTGTTGAGCGCGAATATTCGAAAAGCTAATTTTTTTTCGCGAATGTCGCAACTTCGCGATTTCGCGAAATATTTCGAATATAGTGCTATATATTCGTAAAAAAGAAAATTTTTTTTTGTTTTTTTTTCACAAAATTACAGTACACATATAATTGATTGTTTCCCAAAGGTCCTAAAGGTCAGATCTTACTCACATTGCCTAGAAAGTGATTGAGGCGCGAATCTTCGTAATTAGCGCACATGCGAATATCGGCACTTGTCCCAGAACAGAGGCAAATGGCTTTGCATTCATACATTAGTGATTGAATTGAGTTGCGAATCTTCGTAAGGCGATTTTATTAGCGCACATGCGAATATCTACACTTGTCCCCAGAACAGAGAAGGCAAAGGCCTGTGCATTCATATAGTATAGCACAATATTCGCGAATATTTCGAACTTCGCAAAATTCGATTTACGAATATTCATATTTTTTATTTTAGTTTCCACCTTACAGATTACATTGAACTGTACTCTGTCAACTACTGTCATCACCCCCCACTGTATCTCGATTGATTCCCAAAAGTCCAAAAGCTCAGATCTTACTCACATTGCCTAGAAAGTGATTGAGGCGCGAATCTTCGTAAGGCGATTTTATTAGCGCACATGTGAATATCTACACGTCCCAGAACAGAGGCAAAGGGCTTTGCATTCATACATTAGTGATTGAATTGAGTTGCGAATCTTTGTAAGGCGATTTTATTAGCGCACATGCGAATATCTACACTTGTCCCCAGAACAGAGAGGCAAAGGCCTGTGCATTCATATAGTATAGCACCATATTCGTGAATATTTCGAACTTCGTAAAATTCGATTTACGAATATTCGTATTTTTTATTTTAGTTTCCACCTTACAGATTACATTGATCTGTACTCTGTCAACTACTGTCATCACCCCCCACTGTATCTCGATTGATTCCCAAAAGTCCAAAAGCTCAGATCTTACTCACATTGCCTAGAAAGTGATTGCGGTGCGAATCTTCGTAAGGCGATTATATTAGCGCACATGCGAATATCTACACTTGTCCCCAGAACAGAGAGGCAAAGGCCTGTGCATTCATATAGTATAGCACCATATTCGCGAATACTTAGAACTTCGTAAAATTCGATTTACGAATATTCATATTTTTTATTTTAGTTTCCACCTTACAGATTACATTGATCTGTACTCTGTCAACTACTGTCATCACCCCCCCCACTGTATCTCGATTGATTCCCAAAAGTCCAAAAGCTCAGATCTTACTCACATTGCCTAGAAAGTGATTGAGGCGCGAATCTTCGTAAGGCGATTTTATTAGCGCACATGCGAATATCTACACTTGTCCCAGAACAGAGGCAAAGGGCTTTACATTCATACATTAGTGATTGAATTGAGTTGCGAATCTTCGTAAGGCGATTTCATTAGCGCACATGCGAATTTTGCATCGCATAATATGTATTATGCAATTCGAAAATTCGAATTATCGCATATGCGAAATAATAACGAATTCGAATATTCGTGAATATTTTACGAATATTCTTTTGAATATTCGCGAAATTTCGCGAATTCGAATATGGGACATGCCGCTCAACACTAGTGAAGAATACACTTTTCACAACAGTTGGCCAGATCAAGAACACTCTTCAGGAGGTAGGTGTATGGGTGTCAAAGTCAACAATCAAGAGAAGACTTCACCAGAGTGAATACAGAGGGTTCACCACAAGATGTAAACCATTGGTGAGCCTCAAAAACAGGAAGGCCAGATTAGAGTTTGCCAAACAACATCTAAAAAAGCCTTCACAGTTCTGGAACAACATCCTATGGACAGATGAGACCAAGATCAACTTGTACCAGAGTGATGGAAAGAGAAGAGTATGGAGAAGGAAAGGAACTGCTTATGATCCTAAGCATACCACGTCATCAGTAAAGCATGGTGGTGATAGTGTCATGGCATGGGCATGTATGGCTGCCAATGGAACTGGTTCTCTTGTATTTATTGATGATGAGACTGCTGACAAAACAGCAGGATGAATTCTGAAGTGTTTTAGGCAATAGCATCTGCTCATTTTCAGCTAAATGCTTTAGAACTCTTTGGACGGAGCATTACAGTGCAGATGGACAATGACTCAAAGCATACTGCAAAAGCAGCCAAAGAGTTTTTTAAGGGAAAGAAGTGGAATGTTATGCAATTGCCAAGTCAATCACCTGACCTGAATCTTATTGAGCATGCATTTCACTTGCTGAAGACAAAACTGAAGGGAAAATGCCCCAAGAACAAGCAGGAACTGAAGACAGTAGCGACCTGGCAAAGCATCACCAGGGATGAAACCCAGCATCTGGTGATGTCTATGCATTCCAGACTTCAGGCTGTAATTGACTGCAAAGGATTTGCAACCAAGTATTAACCACTTTAACCCCACTAGCTAAAACCCCCTTAATGACCAGGCCACTTTTTACACTTCTGCACTACACTAATTTCACAGTTTATTGCTCGGTCATGCAACTTACCACCCAAATGAATTTTACCTCCTTTTCTTCTCACTAATAGAGCTTTCATTTGGTGGTATTTTATTGCTGCTGACATTTTTACTTTTTATGTTATTAATCGAAATGTAACGATTTTTTTGCAAAAAAAACGACATTTTTCACTTTCAGCTGTAAAATTTTGCAAAAAAAACGACATCCATATATAAATTTTTCACTAAATTTATTGTTCTACATGTCTTTGATAAAAAAAAATGTTTGGGCAAAAAAAAAAAAATGGTTTGGGTAAAAGTTATAGCGTTTACAAACTATGGTACAAAAATGTGAATTTCCGCTTTTTGAAGCAGCTCTGACTTTCTGAGCACCTGTCATGTTTCCTGAGGTTCTACCATGCCCAGACAGTAGAAAACCCCCACAAATGACCCCATTTAGGAAAGCAGACACCCTAAGGTATTCGCTGATGGGCATAGTGAGTTCATTTTTCATATTTTTTTTTTCTTACAAAGTCTCATATTCCACTAACTTGCGACAAAAAAAAAAAAATTCTAGGAACTCGCCATGCCCCTCACGGAATACCTTGGGGTGTCTTCTTTCCAAAATGGGGTCACTTGTGGCGTAGTTATACTGCCCTGGCAATTTAGGGGCCCATATGTGTGAGAAGTACTTTGCAATCAAAATGTGTAAAAAATGGCCTGCAAATTCCGAAAGGTGCTCTTTGGAATGTGGGTCCCTTTGCCCACCTAGGCTGCAAAAAAGTGTCACATATGTGGTATCGCCGTACTCAGGAGAAGTTGGGGAATGTGTTTTGGGGTGTCACTTTACATATACCCATGCTGGATGAGAGAAATATCTTGGCAAAAGACAACTTTTCCAATTTGTTTATACAAAGTTGGCATTTGACCAAGATATTTATCTCACCCAGCATGGTTATATGTAAAATGACACCCCAAAACACATTTCCCAACTTCTCCTGAGTACAGTGATGCCACATGTGTGACACTTTTTTGCAGCCTAGATGCGCAAAGCGGCCCAAATTCCTTTTAGGAGGGCATTTTTAGACATTTGGATCCCAGACTTCTTCTCACGCTTTCGGGCCCCTAACATGCCAGGGCAGTATAAATACCCCACATGTGACCCCATTTTGGAAAGAAGACACCCCAAGGTATTCCATGAGGGGCATGGCGAGTTCCTAGACTTTTTTTATTTTTTGCCACAAGTTAGCGGAAATTGATTTTTTTTGTATTTTATCACAAAGTCTCCCTTTCCGCTAACTTGGGACAAAAATTTCAATCTTTCATGGACTCAATATGCCCCTCACGGAATACCTCGGGGTGTCTTCTTTCCGAAATGGGGGTCACATGTGGGGTATTTATACTGCCCTGGCATTTTAGGGGCCCTAAAGCGTGAGAAGAAGTCTGGAATATAAATGTCTAAAAAATTTTACGCATTTAGATTCCGTGAGGGGTATGGTGAGTTCATGTGAGATTTTATTTTTTGACACAAGTTAGTGGAATATGAGACTTAGTAAGAAAAAACAAAAACAAAAACAAACAAAAAAATTCCGCTAACTTGTTCCCAAGAAAAGTCTGAATGGAGCCTTACAGGGGGTGATCAATGACAGGGGGTGGTCAGGGAGTCTATATGGGGTGATCACCCCCCTGTCATTGATCACCCCCCTGTAAGGCTCCATTCAGACATCCGTATGATTTTTTACGAATCCACGGATATATGGATCGGATCCGCAAAATACATGCGGACGTCTGAATGGAGCCTTACAGGGGGGTGGCACAGCAAGCAGCAGGATAACACTGTGGGGACTCCAGTTGGGGGATAATGATAGAATGTGAGGAAGCTAAGATGTCTGTGTGTCACACTCTGCAGAGACAAGGCGGCTGAGAGAAGTTGTCCAGACCGAGTGGAGAAGATCTACAGAGAAGATGATGACAGAGAGGAGACGTCACCTGGAGGCCCTGGATGTGACAGGTAAGTGCTGCTGTATAGAAAGTACAGCAAAGTGCGGGGGGGGGGGGGGCGTTATCCAGGGGGCCCAAGTAAATTCTTGCCCAGGGTCCAATCAATATTAAAGACGGCCCTGGCTTCAACTGCAGACTATCAGCTTTAATCCAAATCAGGTGAACAGTGTAGGAATAACAACAGTTTGCATATGTGCCTATCACTTGTTAATAGGCCAAAAGTAATGGGACAATTGGCTTCTCAGCTGTTCCATGCCCAGGTGTGTGTTATTCCCTCATTATCCTGTTTACAATGAGCAGATAAAAGGTCCAGAGTTCATTTCAAGTGTGCCATTTGCATTTGGAATCTGTTGTTGTCAACTCTCAAGATGAGATTCAAAGAGCTGTCACTATCAGTGAAGCAAGCCATCATTAGGCTGAAAAAACGAAAGAAACCCATCAGAGAGATAGCAAAAACATTAGGCGTGGCCAAAACAACTATTTGGAACATTCTTAAAAAGAAGGAACGCATCGGTGAACTCAGCAGCACCAAAAGACCATGGAAAACAACTGTGGTGGATGACCGAAGAATTCTTTCCCTGGTGAAGAATAGTGTTGAGCGCGAATATTCGAAAAGCTAATTTTTTTTCGCGAATGTCGCAACTTCGCGATTTCGCGAAATATTTCGAATATAGTGCTATATATTCGTAAAAAAGAAAATTTTTTTTTGTTTTTTTTTCACAAAATTACAGTACACATATAATAGATTGTTTCCCAAAGGTCCTAAAGGTCAGATCTTACTCACATTGCCTAGAAAGTGATTGAGGCGCGAATCTTCGTAATTAGCGCACATGCGAATATCGGCACTTGTCCCAGAACAGAGGCAAATGGCTTTGCATTCATACATTAGTGATTGAATTGAGTTGCGAATCTTCGTAAGGCGATTTTATTAGCGCACATGCGAATATCTACACTTGTCCCCAGAACAGAGAAGGCAAAGGCCTGTGCATTCATATAGTATAGCACAATATTCGCGAATATTTCGAACTTCGCAAAATTCGATTTACGAATATTCATATTTTTTATTTTAGTTTCCACCTTACAGATTACATTGAACTGTACTCTGTCAACTACTGTCATCACCCCCCACTGTATCTCGATTGATTCCCAAAAGTCCAAAAGCTCAGATCTTACTCACATTGCCTAGAAAGTGATTGAGGCGCGAATCTTCGTAAGGCGATTTTATTAGCGCACATGTGAATATCTACACGTCCCAGAACAGAGGCAAAGGGCTTTGCATTCATACATTAGTGATTGAATTGAGTTGCGAATCTTTGTAAGGCGATTTTATTAGCGCACATGCGAATATCTACACTTGTCCCCAGAACAGAGAGGCAAAGGCCTGTGCATTCATATAGTATAGCACCATATTCGCGAATATTTCGAACTTCGTAAAATTCGATTTACGAATATTCGTATTTTTTATTTTAGTTTCCACCTTACAGATTACATTGATCTGTACTCTGTCAACTACTGTCATCACCCCCCACTGTATCTCGATTGATTCCCAAAAGTCCAAAAGCTCAGATCTTACTCACATTGCCTAGAAAGTGATTGCGGTGCGAATCTTCGTAAGGCGATTATATTAGCGCACATGCGAATATCTACACTTGTCCCCAGAACAGAGAGGCAAAGGCCTGTGCATTCATATAGTATAGCACCATATTCGCGAATACTTAGAACTTCGTAAAATTCGATTTACGAATATTCATATTTTTTATTTTAGTTTCCACCTTACAGATTACATTGATCTGTACTCTGTCAACTACTGTCATCACCCCCCCACTGTATCTCGATTGATTCCCAAAAGTCCAAAAGCTCAGATCTTACTCACATTGCCTAGAAAGTGATTGAGGCGCGAATCTTCGTAAGGCGATTTTATTAGCGCACATGCGAATATCTACACTTGTCCCAGAACAGAGGCAAAGGGCTTTACATTCATACATTAGTGATTGAATTGAGTTGCGAATCTTCGTAAGGCGATTTCATTAGCGCACATGCGAATTTTGCATCGCATAATATGTATTATGCAATTCGAAAATTCGAATTATCGCATATGCGAAATAATAACGAATTCGAATATTCGTGAATATTTTACGAATATTCTTTTGAATATTCGCGAAATTTCGCGAATTCGAATATGGGACATGCCGCTCAACACTAGTGAAGAATACACTTTTCACAACAGTTGGCCAGATCAAGAACACTCTTCAGGAGGTAGGTGTATGGGTGTCAAAGTCAACAATCAAGAGAAGACTTCACCAGAGTGAATACAGAGGGTTCACCACAAGATGTAAACCATTGGTGAGCCTCAAAAACAGGAAGGCCAGATTAGAGTTTGCCAAACAACATCTAAAAAAGCCTTCACAGTTCTGGAGCAACATCCTATGGACAGATGAGACCAAGATCAACTTGTACCAGAGTGATGGAAAGAGAAGAGTATGGAGAAGGAAAGGAACTGCTTATGATCCTAAGCATACCACTTCATCAGTAAAGCATGGTGGTGATAGTGTCATGGCATGGGCATGTATGGCTGCCAATGGAACTGGTTCTCTTGTATTTATTGATGATGAGACTGCTGACAAAACAGCAGGATGAATTCTGAAGTGTTTTAGGCAATAGCATCTGCTCATTTTCAGCTAAATGCTTTAGAACTCTTTGGACGGAGCATTACAGTGCAGATGGACAATGACTCAAAGCATACTGCAAAAGCAGCCAAAGAGTTTTTTAAGGGAAAGAAGTGGAATGTTATGCAATTGCCAAGTCAATCACCTGACCTGAATCTTATTGAGCATGCATTTCACTTGCTGAAGACAAAACTGAAGGGAAAATGCCCCAAGAACAAGCAGGAACTGAAGACAGTAGCGACCTGGCAAAGCATCACCAGGGATGAAACCCAGCATCTGGTGATGTCTATGCATTCCAGACTTCAGGCTGTAATTGACTGCAAAGGATTTGCAACCAAGTATTAACCACTTTAACCCCACTAGCTAAAACCCCCTTAATGACCAGGCCACTTTTTACACTTCTGCACTACACTAATTTCACAGTTTATTGCTCGGTCATGCAACTTACCACCCAAATGAATTTTACCTCCTTTTCTTCTCACTAATAGAGCTTTCATTTGGTGGTATTTTATTGCTGCTGACATTTTTACTTTTTATGTTATTAATCGAAATGTAACGATTTTTTTGCAAAAAAAACGACATTTTTCACTTTCAGCTGTAAAATTTTGCAAAAAAAACGACATCCATATATACATTTTTCACTAAATTTATTGTTCTACATGTCTTTGATAAAAAAAAATGTTTGGGCAAAAAAAAAAAAATGGTTTGGGTAAAAGTTATAGCGTTTACAAACTATGGTACAAAAATGTGAATTTCCGCTTTTTGAAGCAGCTCTGACTTTCTGAGCACCTGTCATGTTTCCTGAGGTTCTACCATGCCCAGACAGTAGAAAACCCCCACAAATGACCCCATTTAGGAAAGCAGACACCCTAAGGTATTCGCTGATGGGCATAGTGAGTTCATTTTTCATATTTTTTTTTTCTTACAAAGTCTCATATTCCACTAACTTGCGACAAAAAAAAAAAAATTCTAGGAACTCGCCATGCCCCTCACGGAATACCTTGGGGTGTCTTCTTTCCAAAATGGGGTCACTTGTGGCGTAGTTATACTGCCCTGGCAATTTAGGGGCCCATATGTGTGAGAAGTACTTTGCAATCAAAATGTGTAAAAAATGGCCTGCAAATTCCGAAAGGTGCTCTTTGGAATGTGGGTCCCTTTGCCCACCTAGGCTGCAAAAAAGTGTCACATATGTGGTATCGCCGTACTCAGGAGAAGTTGGGGAATGTGTTTTGGGGTGTCACTTTACATATACCCATGCTGGATGAGAGAAATATCTTGGCAAAAGACAACTTTTCCAATTTGTTTATACAAAGTTGGCATTTGACCAAGATATTTATCTCACCCAGCATGGTTATATGTAAAATGACACCCCAAAACACATTTCCCAACTTCTCCTGAGTACAGTGATGCCACATGTGTGACACTTTTTTGCAGCCTAGATGCGCAAAGCGGCCCAAATTCCTTTTAGGAGGGCATTTTTAGACATTTGGATCCCAGACTTCTTCTCACGCTTTCGGGCCCCTAACATGCCAGGGCAGTATAAATACCCCACATGTGACCCCATTTTGGAAAGAAGACACCCCAAGGTATTCCATGAGGGGCATGGCGAGTTCCTAGACTTTTTTTATTTTTTGCCACAAGTTAGCGGAAATTGATTTTTTTTGTATTTTATCACAAAGTCTCCCTTTCCGCTAACTTGGGACAAAAATTTCAATCTTTCATGGACTCAATATGCCCCTCACGGAATACCTCGGGGTGTCTTCTTTCCGAAATGGGGGTCACATGTGGGGTATTTATACTGCCCTGGCATTTTAGGGGCCCTAAAGCGTGAGAAGAAGTCTGGAATATAAATGTCTAAAAAATTTTACGCATTTAGATTCCGTGAGGGGTATGGTGAGTTCATGTGAGATTTTATTTTTTGACACAAGTTAGTGGAATATGAGACTTAGTAAGAAAAAACAAAAACAAAAACAAACAAAAAAATTCCGCTAACTTGTTCCCAAGAAAAGTCTGAATGGAGCCTTACAGGGGGTGATCAATGACAGGGGGTGGTCAGGGAGTCTATATGGGGTGATCACCCCCCTGTCATTGATCACCCCCCTGTAAGGCTCCATTCAGACATCCGTATGATTTTTTACGAATCCACGGATATATGGATCGGATCCGCAAAATACATGCGGACGTCTGAATGGAGCCTTACAGGGGGGTGATCAATGACAGAGGGGTGATCACCCATATAGACTCCCTGATCACCTCCGTCATTGATCACCCCCCTGTAAGGCTTCATTCAGACGTCCGTATGATTTTTTACGGATCCACGGATACATGGATCGGATCCGCAAAACACATGCGGACGTCTGAATGGAGCCTTACAGGGGGGTGATCAATGACGGAGGTGATCAGGGAGTCTATATGGGTGATCACCCCTCTGTCATTGATCACCCCCCTGTAAGGCTCCATTCAGACGTCCGCATGTGTTTTGCGGATCCGATCCATGCGTCAGTGGATCCGTAAAAATCATACGGACGTCTGAATGGAGCCTTACAGGGGGGTGATCAATGACAGGGTGGTGATCAATGACAGGGAAGTGATCAGGAAGTCTATATGCGTGATCACCCCCTTGTCATTGATCACCCCCCTGTAAGACTCCATTCAGACATCCGCATGTGTTTTGCGGATCCGATCCATGTATCAGTGGATCCGTAAAAATCATACAGACGTCTGAATGGAGCCTTACAGGGGGGTGATCAATGACGGAGGTGATCAGGGAGTCTATATGGGTGATCACCCCCCTGTCATTGATCACCCCCCTGTAAGGCTCCATTCAGACGTCCGCATGTGTTTTGCGGATCCGATCCATGTATCAGTGGATCCGTAAAAATCATACGGACGTCTGAATGGAGCCTTACAGGGGGGTGATCAATGACAGGGCGGTGATCAATGACAGGGGGGTGATCAGGGAGTCTATATGGGGTGATCAGGGGTGATCAGTGGTTCATAAGGGGTTAATAAGTGACAGGGGAGGTGTAGTGTAGTGTTTTGTGGTACTTTACACAGCTACCTGTGTCCTCTGGTGGTCGATCCAAACAAAAGGGACCACCAGAGGACCAGGTAGCAGGTATATGAGACGCTGTTAGGGGTTAAAAAAATCACATCTCCAGCCTGCCAGCGAGCGATCGCCGCTGGCAGGCTGGAGATCCACTCGCTTACCTTCCGTTCCTGTGAGCGCGCGCGCCTGTGTGCGCGCGTTCACAGGAAATCTCGGCTCTCGCGAGATGACGCGTATATGCGTCACTCTGCGCAGGGCTGCCGCCTTCAGTACCGCACATCTGCGTTAGGCAGTCCGGAGGCGGTTAAAAAGTGAAAGTTTGATTTATAATTATTATTCTGTCCCATTACTTTTGTCCCTTAACAAGTGGGAGGCACATATGCAAACTGTTGCAATTCCTACACCGTTCACCTGATTTGGATGTAAATGCCCTTAAATTAAGGCCCCATGCCCACGGCCGTGTTTCACAGCCGTGTGCGGGCCCTGGAACCGCGGCCTGGATCCCTCCTGAGAGCAGGAGCGCACGGTGTCACTGGTTGCTATGACGCCGCGCGCTCCCTGCTGCCGCCGCAATACAGTAATACACTGGTATGATCTATACCAGTGTATTACTGTATTGTGCCGGCAGCAGGGAGCGCACAGCGTCATAGCAACCAGTGACGCCGTGCGCTCCTGCTCTCAGGAGGGATCCAGGCCGCGGTTCCACGGCCCGCACACGGCCATGAACAACGGCCGTGTGCATGGGGCCTAAAGCTGACATTCTGCAGTTAAATCACATTTTGTTAGTTTCATTTCAAATCCATTGTGGTGGTGTATAGAGCCAAAAGTGTTAGAATTGTGTCGATGTCCCAATATTTATGGACCTGACTGTATGACACATCCATCAGGTGGGACAGGACAGCTAATTGAGACGTTTCAGCACATAGACACACCCCCACCCTATAGCAGAACCCAATCTGGCAGCCATTTTACATTCTGAGTTTTGCCAGTGTATAGAGGTTGCAGACTGTTAGGGAAACCAAACGCGAGCTAATAGGGCCACAAAAGTCATTTTAAGGACTGGAATAGCTGTACTATCGATAGGTATAATATACTGAGGGGGGGGGGGCGCATGCACGAGGCTCACGAGGAAGTCATGCTTCAGTGAGCTCTGCTCCGCAATTCGAGATTACCCTACTTTTAGTGCCTATTACTGGGCTCCATCACGCCTGAAATTTGATGCATGGGTCCCCGAAGATGACCCGCACAACGTGGAAAGCAAGAATTCCGGGCACCCCAGTCCCGTCGCAGACCTTGCCGGAGATCTTCCGACAGACCAGGCAGACTGTCATGGCGGACGTGCCAGCGACTCCCGCCAGCCCGGCTTCATCGGGTGGCGGTGATCTGCCCCAAGAAACAACAGATACTCGGGTGGGTTCGGACGACCTGTACAAGAACATTGCAGCACTTTTTAAAACCGAGTTGTCCCAAGCTGTCTCGGACTTTACGCGCCAGATACAGGACCTCGGTAACAGAGTCTCGGACTTAGAGACGAGAACAGACGATCTGTCTGACGCTCTGGGCCGCGACCGGGAGGACATTGACTCCCATGAAAATCAACTAGCAGAGTTGGAACTTAAAATTGAAGATCTCGAAAACAGGTCCCAGAGGGGTAACCTAAGAGTTAGAGGTCTACCAGAATCGTTCACCGATCTACCATCCACTCTGTCTGCTTTATTCACTGCCCTGCTCCCTCAAGCAGAACCACATTTTCTGAAGATGGACCGTGTCCACAGGTCTTTGGGGAAGCCTCGGACCCCGGATCTCCCCAGAGATGTAATTCTGAAGTTCCACCATCCCGACACTAGGGACAAGGTTCTTGCTGCAGCAAGGGACAATCCGGATCTACCTGGACTTCCGCAGTCAGTCCACCTCTACGCTGACCTAGGGCCTTCCACGCTCCGTAGGCGCAGAGAAATGAGGCCGGTCACACAGGCCTTGCAGAAGGCTAACGTTAGATACAGGTGGGGATTTCCCTTCAACTTATCATTTCAGCTGAACTCGCGCCCTCATACTATCCGTTCTGTGGCAGAGGGCCTGGAAGTACTGAAGCGGGCTGGGATCCAGTACGATCATCAGGACTTATTGTCAGCATCACCAAAGCCACAGAGGCCGGCAAGGGTCTGGACAACTGTTCCATCAGCCTCCGGGAGCCCGACCAGGCTGAGAAATACTTGACTTTCCACCTATCCTCGACTAGAGAGTGGTAACAGTACTGTTTGTCTGCACAGGTCTACTTCGGGGCCTCTGGTTTCATCCCCGTAACCTATGCATCGGGCCAGTTTTATTATTATAGGGCCTCGATCATGCGGACTTTCATGTTGTCCACGATATGGGATGTTGTGAGAGAGGGCTGCTAGCCGTTACAAGGCTATACCCTCTTTCCTATTTCCCACCATTTTTTCTTCATAGGTTGGGGCTTTGTAGTCCCACTTTCTGTTGCCTGTTCATTCAGGCTGTTATAATGTTACATTGTATTGATGTTGTGCTCTTGGGGAATACTACTACGATAGTCAATGTATGTCTGGAGGTGAGGGGGAGGGCCAGGGTGGGGGTGCTTTGGGGTGCAGACGACGGATGGCGGCATTACCATAAGGAGACTGTCATCATATTGCTATGATATGTAAGCTACTAACTTATAATGTAAGGGGCTTCAATTCCCCTAGGAAAAGAAAAAACGCCTTTGCAATTTATCTCAAACACACACCTGACGTCATCTGTCTCCAAGAGACGCATTTTACACCGTCGTCGCACCCGAAGTACTTTCACCTACAATACTCCACTTTTGCATCTAAGTGTAGGGGGGTTGTAATGGTGTTAAGAAACTCATTCTCTTATACTATAACTCAGACATGTATTGACCCTAACGGGAGGTATGTGATTTTGGTTGGGACTCACCAAGAGGAAACTCTCTGCATTGTCAACTCATATGCGCCCACAGATAACCCCATCAGATTTTTTTAATCTGTCAGTAAAATAATTGAGAAACTCACGTTTCAGAAATTAATATGGTGCGGGGACTTTAATTTTACGGTCCATCCAGTTCTAGATCGTTCTGTCCCTCCTACAACACCACACCCGGCAATTCAGGCGAAACTGATCACTCAAGTTATGCAATCATTGGCGATAGCTGACACGTGGAGGGAACACAATGGCCCACAAAAGGGGGTATACGTATTTCTCACCGGCTCACCAGACCTACACACGTATTGACATGATTCTGGCTTCCAACTCTCTTCTACCATATACAGTCATGTGAAAAAATTAGGACACCCTTTGAAAGCATGTGGTTTTTTGTAACATTTTTAATAAAAGGCTATTTCATCTCCGTTTCAACAATACAGAGAGATTAAAGTAATCCAACTAAACAAAGAAAACTGAAGAAAAGTCTTTTCAAGATCTTCTGTAAATGTCATTCTACAAAAATGCCTATTCTAACTGAGGAAAAAGATAGGACACCCTTGCCCCTAATAGCGAGTGTTACCTCCTTTGGCTGAAATAACTGCAGTGAGACGGTTCTTGTAGCCATCTACCAGTCTTCGACATCGGTCTGAGGAAATTTTACCCCACTCCTCAATGCAGAACTTTTTCAGCTGTGAGATGTTTGAGGGGTTTCTTGCACGTACAGCCCTTTTCAAGTCACCCCACAGCATCTCAATGGGATTCAAATCTGGACTTTGACTTGGCCATTCCAGGACTCTCCATTTCTTCTTTTTCAGCCAATCTTTGGTTGATTTACTAGTATGTTTTGGGTCATTGTCATGTTGCATGGTCCAGTTCCGCTTCAGCTTTAATTTTCTAACTGATGGTCTCACATGTTCTTCAAGCACCTTCTGATACACAGTAGAATTCATCGTGGATTCTATGATGGTGAGCTGACCAGGTCCTGCTGCAGCAAAGCAGCCCCAAACCATGACACTTCCACCTCCATGCTTCACAGTTGGTATGAGGTTCTTTTCTTGGAATGCTGTGTTTGGTTTACGCCAAACATGTCCTCTGCTGTTGTGTCCAAATAATTCAATTTTGGACTCATCTGTCCAAAGAACATTATTCCAGAAGTCCTGGTCTTTGTCAACTTTATCTCTGGCAAATGTCAGTCTGGCCTCGATGTTTCTCTTGGAAAGCAAAGGTTTCCTCCTTGCACACCTCCCATGCAAGTTAAACTTGTACAGTCTCTTTCTGATTGTAGAGGCATGTACTTCTACATCAACAGTAGCCAGAGCCTGCTGTAGTTCTCGAGATGACACTTTAGGGTTTTTGGAGACCTCTTTTAGCATCTTGCGGTCTGCTCTTGGGGTGAACTTGCTGGGGCGACCAGTCCTGGGCATGTTGGCAGTTGTTTTGAAAGCCCTCCACTTGTAGACTATCTTCCGGACAGTGGAATGGCTGATTTCAAAATCTTTTGAGATCTTTTTAAATCCCTTCCCAGACTCATAGGCTGCTACAATCTTTTTTCTGAAGTCCTCTGACAGCTCTTTTGCTCTCACCATGGTGCTCACTCTCACTTCAACAGTCAGGAGCACACCAAACTAAATGTCTGAGGTTTAAATAGGGCAAGCCTCATTCAACATGCAGAGTAACGATCTACTAATTATGTGCACCTGGTGTGATATACCTGTGTGAGATCTGAGCCAATTTAAGAGGGAATACATGTGAGGGTGTCCTATCTTTTTCCTCAGTTAGAATAGGCATTTTTGTAGAATGACATTTACAGAAGATCTTGAAAAGACTTTTCTTCAGTTTTCTTTGTTTAGTTGGATTACTTTAATCTCTCTGTATTGTTGAAAGGGAGATGAAATAACCTTTTATTAAAAATGTTACAAAAAACCACATGCTTTCAAAGGGTGTCCTAATTTTTTCACATGACTGTATGTCCTATTCCAGACATGTTGTGTCGTCATGGTCAGACCATGATTTAGTTATTGCAGAATTTATGACTCCCCATCACATTGCTACACCTTATCATTGAAGGTTAAATGAGTCTCTCCTGACTAACCCGGCCATTTTTTCCCAGTTGCAGGAAGACCTTTCAAATTTCTTCTCTGATAACAATACTTCTGATGTTAACCTTATAATGCTTTGGCTGACCCACAAAGCCTTTATGAGGGGTAGGTTGATAAGAGTTGCCTCCAGGAGGAAAAAGGATAGGACTCAGGCTCAGATAGGGTTAGAGGCCAAAATCAACAGGCTAGTCTGGGCACACCAAAGAACCCCTTCTTTATACCTACTCAGAGCAATAAAAGAAGTTAAGCAACAATTGAATATAGTCCTCTCGAATAATACAGAAAAGGCGCTTCGGTGGACTAACTCCTTTTATTATAGGTATGCAAACAAACCAGACAAGTTGCTTGCCAACCAACTTAAGGCTAAACAAAGGACCAATCAGGTATTCCAAATACGTACCAGGACAGGCCAGAATACCTCTAATCCGGA